>NC_084638.1:5404853-5512353 GCF_033978795.1 Nerophis ophidion
CTTTTACGGAACGTTTTTTGTAGAGAATAAATGATGAAAAAAAAAAACACTTAATTGAACGGTTTAAAAGAGGAGAAGACAAGAAAGGAATTAAATTTTAATTTTGAGACATAGCTTATCTTCAATTTCGACTCTAAAATTCAAAATTCAAGCGAAAAAAAATGAAGACAAAAACTAGCTAATTCGAATCTTTTTGAAAAAATTAAAAAAATTATTTATGGAACATCATTAGTCATTTTTCCTGATTAAGATTAATTTTAGAATTTTGATGACATGTTTTAAATAGGTTAAAATCCAATCTGCACTTTGTTAGAATATATAACAAATTGCCATCCATCCATCCATTTTCTACCGCTTATTCCCTTTCGGGGTCGCTGGCACCTATCTCAGCTACAATCGGGCGGAAGGCGGGGTACACCCTGGACAAGTCGCCACCTCATCGCAGGGCCAACACAGATAGACAGACAACATTCACACACTAGGGCCAATTTAACAAATTGGACCAAGCTATATTTCTAACAAAGACAAATCATTATTTCTTCTAGATTTTCCAGAACAAAAAATTTTAAATAAATTTAAAAGACTTTGAAATAAGATTTAAATTTGATTCTAAAGATTTTCTAGATTTGCCAGAATATTTTTGGGGGAATTTTAATCATAATAAGTTTGAAGAAATATTTCACAAATATTCTTCGTTGAAAAAACAGAAGCTAAAGTGAAGAATTAAATTAAAATGTATTTATTATTCTTTCCAATAAAAAAAATACATTTACTTCAACATTGATTTAAATTGTCGGGAAAGAAGAGGAAGGAATTTAAAAGGTAAAAGTCTTTAAAAATCCTAAAATCCTTTTTAAGGTTGTATTTTTTCTCTAAAATTGTCTTTCTGAAAGTTATAAGAAAAAATATTTAAACAAGTGAAGACTAAGTCTTTACAATATTTTCTTAGATTTTCAAATTCTATTTGAGTTTTGTCTCTCTTAGAATTAAAAATGTCGAGAAAAGAGAGACCAGCTTGCTAGTAAATAAATAAAATTTTAAAAAATAGAGGCAGCTCACTGGTAAGTGCTGCTATTTGAGCTATTTTTAGCGGGCGACTTATCTGGTCCTTACAGGCACCACGTTGGTGACCCCTGCTCTACAATGTGTTATAAAACATGGACTAATAAAACAGTCCATTAGAAATGAATGGAACTTAAGCACTGTTGATTTAGACCAGGGGTCAGCAACCCGCGGCTCTAGAGCCACATGAGTGCCTCCCTAGTGGTTCCCTGGACCTCTTTCAGAGATGTGTGAAAATGGAAAAAAATGAAGAAAAAACATTTTTTTGTAGGAGAACAAAAACGACAAAATCATTCCTAAGTGTTAGAAATCCCACTGTTTATATTATACATGCTTCACTGATGAGTTTTTGGAAAGCACCGTTTTGTCCTACTAATGTCAGCGAGCCTTGAACTCATCGTAGTGTGTAACTTTTTCCGATGCTGCCACAGAAAAGTTTTTTTTAAAGTTTTATGCTGCCACTCCTTTGTCTCATTTTGTCCACCAAATGTTTTATGCTGTGCGTGAATGCAAAAAAAGTGAGCATTGTTGATTTCATTGGAGTGCTAATCTGGCATATTTGGTCAATCCATGAGAATAAGCGGTAGGAAATGGAAAAATGGATGACTGCAAGTTATCTCACCCTCTGAGATGCCTCCATTTTACTAATGTTTTCTAAATGTTGCAAAAATGTGTACGATAAAAAATAAAATACAATTCTGTCAAAGGAGATTTGGGTCAGCCTTTGATAGTAGGCTAATATAGTTACTTACATAATGTGTTGCCTTCATTATAACACTTATGTGAAGTGAATTATATTTATATAGCGCTTTTCTCTAGTGACTCAAAGCACTTTACATTGTGAAACCCAATATCTAAGTTACATTTAAACCAGTGTGGGGGGCGCTGGGAGCAGGTGGGTAAAGTGCCTTGCCCAAGGACACAACGGCAGTGACTAGGATGGCGGAAGCGGGAATCGAACCTGCAACCCTCAAGTTGCTGGCACGGCTGCTCTACCAACCGAGCTATGCCGCCCCATATAAGGCTTTGATTTTTTTGCGGCTACAGACCGATTTTTTTTGTATTTATGGTCCAATATGTGAGTGTGAATGTTGTCTGTCTATCTGTGTTGGCCCTGTGATGAGGTGGCGACTTGTCCAGGGTGTACCCTGCCTTCCGCCCGATTGTAGCTGGGATAGGCGCCAGCGGCCCCCGTGACCCCGAAAGGGAATAAGCGGTAGAAAATGGATGGATATGGCTCTTTCACCATTTTGGGCCGCCGACCCCTGATTTAAACAGTGCTTTAAACGTAGTCAATACCGCCCTCTAGTGGTAGAAGAGGGGAACTACTGTGTAACAAAAAGTGTGTCGCCATTAACAGGGCGAAATATGGCGAATTGTATCGTCATGCAGAAACATTGTTGCAAACAAACACTATATCTAGCACATTATAGGCAATTTAGCACTAATAACAGTGCTACTTTCGACGTATACTTATATTTTAGTCAGGAACGCACACGATGCTGTTTACACCATTAACGCAGAAAACCATAGACGTCTTAGAAGTAGACGCAGCATTGGCTGCTGTGAAGCGAGAAATTCGGCCGCCATCTTGGAGTGGTGATGAGGAGCCGGCGAGCAGCCTAAACTGACAGTTGACAGGTAGAAAACAAAGATCACCGGCTGGTGTTTAGCGTTTTCCTGCTCAAATGAGCGGACTGTTGAAAATAGGAATCGGGGGATTACTTTTCAACATTAACGTACTATTGGTTGTATTTTGGGAGAATAATGTTACCACAGAATTGAGAAGGAGTACTGAAATTGAGGCCACTAGCAAACATGGCCATAATAGAATTGCTTGTCAATGAAATTAATTACATTTAAAAATGTCATACTTGAATCATAAAGTTGAAATAAATGATGAGGATGAAGATTGTAAAAGCCAACAGGGGTAAAAGTTAGGACCACAGAACAGATTGTGTAGAGCAGTGGTTCTCAAATGGGGGTACTTGAAGGTAACGCAAGGGGTATGTGAGATTTTTTTTAAAGGCCTACTGAAACCCACTACTACCGACCACGCAGTCTGATAGTTTATATATCAATGATGAAATATTAACATTGCAACACATGCCAATACGGCCTTTTTAGTTTACTAAATTGCAATTTTAAATTTCCCGCGAAGTTTCCTGTTGAAAACGTCGCGGTATGACGACGCCTGCGTTTGACGTCTCGGGTTGTAGCGGACATTATTTTCCAGCCCCGATCCAAGCTATAAGTAGTCTGCTTTAATCGCATAATTACACAGTATTCTGGACATCTGTGTAGCTGAATCTTTTGCAATTTGTTCAATCAATAATGGAGACGTCAAAGAAGAAAGATGTAAGTGGGAAGCTTTTAGCCTTTAGCCACAAAAACACAGCCGGTGTTTCCTTGTTTATAATTCCCGAAGATGGATCAGAGCGGTCGAGCGAACATGGATCCCGACTACATGTCAACCGACAGTTTTCGGTGAGAAAATTGTGGTAATAAGTCGCTTCTTACCGGAGACATCAGCGGAGCTTCCGTCCTGCTGCAGCTGCCGTGACTTCCCTCAGAGACTCTGGCGTCAACACACCCGTGGCCACACCCCTCCGACTTTCAGGTACTGTTTAATCTCACTAAAACACTAGCAACACAATAGGCAGATAGGGGATTTTCCAGAATTGTCCTAGTAAATGTGTCTAATAACATCTGAATCGCTCCCACTGCAATCGCCTTTTTTTTCTTTTTTTTTTTTTCTTTTCTTCTCTAATCCTTCACTCTAAAATAGAGCTTTTTCCGTTCGGGCTCCAGTACTCTGGAATGCCCTCCCGGTAACAGTTCGAGATGCCACCTCAGTAGAAGCATTTAAGTCTCACCTTAAAACTCATTTGTATACTCTAGCCTTTAAATAGACTCCCTTTTTAGACCAGTTGATCTGCCGTTTCTTTTCTTTTTCTTCTATGTCCGACTCTCCTTTGTGGAGGGAGTCCGGTCCGATCCGGTGGCCATGTACTGCTCGCCTGTGTATCGGCTGGGGACATCTCTGCGCTGCTGATCAGCCTCCGCTTGGGATGGTTTCCTGCTGGCTCCGCTGTGAACGGGACTCTCGCTGCTGTGTTGGATCCGCTTTGGACTGGACTCTCGCGACTGTGTTGGATCCATTATGGATTGATCTTTCACAGTATCATGTTCTCATAGTCATTATTGTCACCGATGTCCCACTGGGTGTGAGTTTTCCTTGCCCTTATGTGGGCCTACCGAGGATGTCGTAGTGGTTTGTGCAGCCCTTTGAGACACTAGTGATTTAGGGCTATATAAGTAAACATTGATTGATTGATTGATAAATTTCCTAATCCATGAATCTTTCATCCTCGCTCAAATTAATGGGGAAATTGTCGCTTTCTCGGTCCGAATCGCTCTCGCTGCTGGTGGCCATGATTGTAAACAATGTTCAGATGTGAGGAGCTCCACAACCCGTGACGTCACGCGCACATCGTCTGCTACTTCCGGTACAGGCAAGGCTTTTTTATTAGCGACCAAAAGTTGCGAACTTTATCGTCGATGTTCTCTACTAAATCCTTTCAGCAAAAATATGGCAATATTGCGAAATGATCAAGTATGACACATAGAATGGACCTGCTATCCCCGTTTAAATAAGAACATCTCATTTCAGTAGGCCTTTAAATATTCTAAAAATAGCCACAATTCAAAAATCCTTTACAAATATATTTATTGAAAAATACAAACAATTAATGCAAGTTCATAAACTGTGAAAAAAAAATACGACAGTGTTGACAGCTAGATTTTTTTGTTGACATGTTTCAAAAATATTGATGTTAAAAATTTCTTTTTTTGCGAAGAAAAGTTTAGAATTAAGTTCATGAAGAGGGCAATTTAAGTTGATTACTTCTATGTGTAGAAATATTTATTTATAATTTAATCACTTGTTTATTTTTCAACAAGTTTTTAGTTATTTTTATTATCTTTTTTTCCCCAAATAGTTCAAGAAAGACCACTACAATCCAGTGAAACAGATTGGTGGTTTTAGCTGATGTAAAGACTTTCAGTTGTTTATTTATGTTTATGTATTTGGCAGAAGCTTTTATCCAAAGCGACATACATGAAAAATACATGTAAAATAATCACTGTAGACATGATCCTTTAAGGGAAGAATGTAAGAGAAAAGATCAATACAAAGTGTCAAGACAGGATAAACTTTCTGCTGCTGTAGCAACAGAGATAGAGACTATAGTGTTATGATCCGATGCCCGGAACATACCATGTTGTAGCTTTGTTCCTTTTTGTATCTCATTCTGTTGTTTGACTTCCTTAGTTTCCCCGTTTGTTCCGTCACCATGGTTGCATATTAGTTTCACCTGTTCCTTGCTTTTGACGCACACCTGCTTATTGATTACCCTCCTTATTTAAGCCTGCCCTTTCTGTGACTCGTCCTCAGATCCTAATTTGCTTACACGCGACAAGTGACGACTGCTATTCGTTGTTTTCTACTCGCTAGCTTTCGCGCTACGCCTGTTTATCCCTAGCTCTCATGCTAGAAGTTTTGTTTTGCCTTTTTTGTGCCCGTGTGCAAGTTTGTCGGCTATTTCCCTAGCTCCCATGCTAGCGCTTTCGGGTTTTTTTCTGCCTCGTACAAGTCTTTGTTTCTTAGTCTGTTTTACTTATTAATAAATATTAATTTCTTACCTTACGCTATGTTCTTGCCCGAACTATGCCCAGCAAGTCTCACATATAGGTCCCTAACATATATATACAAATCTAATGTATTCATGCATTGTTTATGTAGGATATATGCATGTATATATAACTTAATCATATTGTGTCTTCAACTTAAAAATAGCTGACTGTTTTTCCCCGCCTTCTTAGGGATTATAGTCCCAGCTGGTCATTTATAGCATATACCAGGGGTCACCAACGCGGTGCCCACGGGCACCAGGTAGCCCGTAAGGACCAGATGAGTCGCCCACTGGCCTTTTCTAAAAATAGCTCAAATAGCAGCACTTACCAGTGAGCTGCCTCTATATTTTAAATTGTATTTATTTACTAGCAAGCTGGTCTCGCTTTGCTCAACGTTTTTAATTTTAAGAGACAAAACTCAAATAGAATTTGAAAATCCAAGAACATATTTTAAAGACTTGGTCTTCACTTGTTTAAATAAATTCATTTTTTTACTATGCTGCTTAGAACTTTCAGAAAGACAATTTTAGAGAAAAAATACAACCTTAAAAATGATTTTAGGATTTTTAAACACATATACCTTTTTACCTTTTAAATTCCTTCCTCTTCTTTCCTGACAATTTAAATCAATGTTCAAGTATTTTTTTTTTTTTGTAAAGAATAATAAATACATTTTAATTTAATTATTCACTTTAGCTTCTGTTTTTTCAACGAAGAATATTTGTGAAATATTTCTTCAAACTTACGAATTATTTTGGCAAATCTAGAAATTCTGTAGAATCAAATTAAAATCTTATTTCAAAGTCTTTTGAATTTCTTTTAAAATTTTAGTTTTGGAAAATCTAGAAGAAATAATGATTTGTCTTTGTTAGAAATATAGCTTGGTCCAATTTGTTATATATTCTAACAAAATGCAGACTGGAATTTAACCTATTTAAAACATGTCAACAAAATTCTAAAACTAATCTTAATCAGGAAAAATGACTAATGACGTTCCATAAATTCTTTTTTTATTTTTTTCAAAAAGATTCAAATTAACAATTTTTTTCTTCATTATTTTCAGTTGAATTTTAAAGAGTCGAAATTGAAGATAAACTATGTTTCAAAATTTAATTTATTGTTTTCGTGTTTTCTCCTCTTTTAAACCGTTCAATTAAGTGGTTTTTTCATCATTTATTTTCTACAAAAAACCTATGTAAAAGGAAAAAAAATGTACGACGGAATGACAGACAGAAATACCCTATTTTTTATATATATATATAGATTTATTTATTAAATGTAAATTGAGCAAATTGGCTATTTCTGGCAATTTATTTAAGTGTGTATCAAACTGGTAGCCCTTGGCATTAATCAGTACCCAAAAGTAGCTCTTGGTTTCAAAAAGGTTGGTGACCCCTGGCATATACGAATATACTATTACTGTTAAGCAACCTATGAATAATAAAACACGCCAAAACATGTGTACTTTATCATAGCTACACGTATGACGAAAAAAGGGCGGGAAAATCAGTGGTATTCAGTGAGGTAAGCTGAATTAAATGCGCTGACAGTTCACTGCTCCTGACAAATGAATTACGCTGAGTGGAGCGGATCACCACTCCAAGATGGCGGCCCTGCGTCTCGTCGGCGTCAAGAGGCTGTCGCGGTCCGCAGAAAACGCTACAAACAGGAAATGACGTCCCGACTAGATCGCCAAAACAAGAGCACAGGAAACCTAACATCCCAAAACTGCGTCAAAATAAGATAAAACTAAAACACTTTGACAATTTGTGTACCTCTTCTTCGGAGGTAATTATTTTAATTTAGACCCGAAATGTACGTTTTCTACATACAGTAAGTGCATACTAAGTGTGATCGTAGCAGAAAAAACTTAAATCATCAGGGTTCCTAATAGTTTCTGAAGGAAAACAGCATTATGGCTTCTGAAGAAGAACCCGCCTTTTCACAACAAAGGACCACATAGACTAGAGCAGTGATATTCAACCACTGTGCTGCGGCGTGAGGTATTGTCTGGTGTGCCGTGGGAAACTATGCAACTTCCCCTAATTGGTCCAAAAAATATTTTTTGCAAATCTATAATCTTAATAATGTGCCATTGTCTACTGCAGTTCTCAACCTTTTTTCAGTGATGTACCCCCTGTGAACATGTTTTTAATTCAAGTAACCCCTAATCAGAGCAAAGCATTTTTTGGTTGAAAAAAAAAAAGAGATAAAGAAGTAAAATACAGCACTATGTCATCAGTTTCTGATTTATTAAATCGTGTAAGAGTGCAACATATTGCTCATTTTTAGTGGTCTTTCATGAACTATTTGGAAAAACAGATATAAAAATAACTAAAAACTTGTTGAAAAATAAACAAGTGATTCAATTATAAATAAAGATTTCTACACATAGAAGTAATCAACTTAAAATGCCCTCTTTGGGGATTGTAATGAAGATCCATCAACTTAATTCTAAACATTTTCTTCACAAAATACTCAATATTTATAGAACATGTCCACAAAAAATCTAGCTGTCAACATTGTTGCATTTTTTTCACAGTTTATGAACTTACATTCATAGTTTCTTAAAGTACTATTCAATAAATATATTTATAAAAGATTTTTGAATTGTTGATATTTTTAGAATATTTAAAAAAAATCTCACGGACCCCTTGGCATACCTTCAAGTACCCCCAGGGGTACGCGTACCCCTGTTTGAGAACCACTGCTCTAGTGTCTGTGCTGTCTAGATATTGGCAGGGTAATCTTTACTCCATATAAGTAGGTGGCAGCAGGTAGTTCATTGCATTGTCGGAACGCGTCAAGGATGTTTTTTTGCGATCCCAATACGGAGAGCACAGCGGGAGACAGCGTGCAGGTAAAAATGTATGTAGCGCTTAAACCAAAAATGAACAAAAAAGGCACTGAAGCATAGGGATGGCTATGTAAAACAAAAGTAAAACTGAAATGGCTACAAAGTCAACAAAAACAGAATGCTGGACGACAGCAAAAACTTACAGCGTGTGGAGCAAAGACGGCGTCCACAAAGTACATCCGTACTTGACACAAAGGATGGCCTATGCACAACTTAAATAGTTTTGATTGCAAAACCAAAGCAAGTGCGGGCAATAGGAATGCATGAAGCTGCATAAAAGAGAACACCAACAAAACAGGAAATGTCACCAAAATAACAGCGCAAGACAGCAACTAAAGCATGACACACAGGAAACAACAATAAACTCAAAATAAGGCATGGCAACCTGGTGGAGTTTCAAGTTTCATTTTTTAACCTTTTCTGCTGGTGGTGCTCTATTCTTTTTTAATGCCAAAAAAAATGTGACTTGGCTCACAAAAGGTTGAAAAACACTGGACTAGAGCAGGGAGGAAACTCTATTCCCAAGTGGGCCGGACTGGTAAAATCATGTCATAACTTAAAAGTAAAGACAACTTCAGATAGTTTTTTTGGTTTAAAAATAAAACAAACATAATCTGAAAACATACAAAATTATGTTTTTTTTCCACTTACATGTTGTTGTTGATAGTAGTCCACCATTAGTCGTTTCCGAATAAACGATTCGTCAGATAGGCGTGACTCTGTCAGATTTAAAATACTCTCATTAGTGTAAAATTGTAATTTATCAAAATATGTAATCAAAGTGATATCAAAAATCAAATTACCGGTACAAGATGATAATAGAATTTACTCATTTTCCTTAACTGAACGTATTCTGTGCATACACTATATTGCTAAAAGTATTTGGCCAGCCATCCAAATGACCTGAACCAGGTGTCATAATCACTTGGCCCGGCCACAGGTGTATCAAATCAAGCACTTAGGCATGGACACTGTTTCTACAAACATTTGTGAAAGAACGGGCCGCTCTCAGTGGTTTCCAGCGTGGAACTGTCACAGGATGCCACCTGTGCGACAAATCCAGTTGTGAAATGTAATCGCTCCTAAATATTCCAAAGTCAACTTTATTATAAGAAAAGTGAAGAGTTTGGGAACAACAGCAACTCAGCCACCAAGTGGTAGGCCGTGTAAACTGACAGAGAGGGATCAGCGCCAAAACTTTCTGCACAGTCAGTTGGTACTGAGCTCCAAACGTCATGTGACCTTCCAATTAGCCCACGTACAGTACGCAGAGACCTTCATGGAATGGGTTTCCACGGCCGAGCAGCTGAATCTAAGCCATGGTTTACCAAGTCCAATCCAAAGCGGTGTAAAACACGTCACCACCGGACTCTAGAGCAGTGGAGAAGCGTTCTCTGGAGTGAGGAATCACGCTTTTCCATCTGGCAATGTGATGGACGAGTCTGGGTTTGGAGGTTGGCAGGAGAACACGACATTTTTGGATTTGGTGGAGGAGGAATTATGGTGTGGGTTTTTTTTTTCCTTCAGGAGTTGGGCTTAGCTGCTTAGTTCCAGTGAAAGGAACTTTGAATGCTCCAGGATACCAAAACATTTCGGACAAGTTCATGCTCCCAACCGTGTGGGAACAGTTTGGAGCTGCCCCCTTCTTCCAACATGACTGTGCACCAGTGCCCAAAACAAGGTCCATAAAGACATGTATGTAGATGAACTTGACTGGCCTGCACAGAGTCCTGACCTGAACCCAATAGAACACCTTTGGGATGAATTAGAACGGAGACTGAGAGCCAGGCCTTCTCCACCAACATCAGTGCGAGACCTCCCCAATGCGCTTTTGGAGTGATGGTGGAAAATTCCAATAAACACACTCCGCAACCTTGTGGACAGCCTTTCCAGACAAGTTGAAGCTGTAATAGCTGCAAAAGTGGACACACATAGTATTGAACCCTATGGGTTAGGAATGGGATGGGGCTTCAAGTTCATATGTGAGTCAAGGCAGGCGGCCAAATACTTTTGGCAATATAGCGTGTAGCATCGACTCAAACACTAGTGAATTTGGACACATTTCATGAATCACACATGGAGTTAGTAGGGGATACATGTTATTTCAGCATATTTACATGCACCCATTTGGAGGACTGCAGTCATGCATTCCTGCAGTAGGGGATTAAAAAAATTGCTATTGCGACATCCAGTGGACGCATTTGGAAGAGCAGTTTCATCTAGTTTTTTCATACTTACCAAATCATTTCGTGGGCCGGATAAAACCTGTTCTCGGGCCTGATCCGACCCACGGGTCGTACGTTTGACATCCCTGGACTAAAACATGCAGCTGGCAATCACAATTTAATCTTATTTAACAGTATTAATATCATGGAAAACAAGTGTAACCTGCCCCTAAAAGTTGCTGCTTCCTGTAATTGTGTACAATTTATATTTGTACACAATCTTGTCAACTTTTCATCACATCTTTACCTTTAATGATGCTTCTTCCTTCATTCAGCAGGCATCATAATGAACAAGACAGTCATTCATTCCCCCTCAGCGACCAACGGTGGCAAAAGTGGCGCATCCATCCATCCATTTACTACCGCTTGTCCCTCTCGGCACTGCATGAGAAATCAGCGAGAGCAGCCAGAAGAAAGAACTTTGCAGCGACTAATCAAATGATGCGGGGGCGTGGTCATCCCTGCTCTGCGCTAGGGTTTCTAAACCACGTCATTGTGTTATGCTAGAAAAATTTGTGCTTGCAATAAAGATGTCTCTACAATTATTCAGGTTATGTAACACAGTATTGGTGACGGTTTTTAAATAAATGTTGAAGTGATTTAGAGGTAGAATAGATTGTTCCCATTAGCTGCATTGTTAACCGATATTTAAATGTTAATGCTAAATAAACAAAAACCTATGTCTTCTTGTGTCTCAATAGGCAAAATTCCCAAAAATGCAGCTGCTCCTCGAGAGTTAAAAGTACACCACCACATCATTTTTTGGTGCTTTCATTAGCAAAAGGCTTTCCCACAGATGTGCCAACCTCGGAACATTTTTAATTGGGTCCGTGCGGACTTGCTTCCGTTGAACTTGTAATTGTGACAAATCAGTAACATTTGATGAAAACGCCTACAAGCTAATCAGATTGTAGAGATAGTTGGCTGCCACTAATAAAACATTCAAGCTTTACACAGCATGTAAACAGCGTTCAAAGAGAATCAAACCTCACACTGCAGTGTTGCACCACAACAAACAGGAAGTACAAACGTTTAACACCTTTATTGTTAACTTTGCTGGATTTACAGTCGACGACCACGGCGTCCACCCTTTCTTCGGGTGGAGTCTGATGGGATTGGAGTCACATCCTCTGAAAAAATATGTCAGACGTTAGCATTTACTTTCCCTTGCATGTGTGTGTGTATGTGTGTGTCTCTCACCAATGCGCCCGATCTTCATTCCAGATCTGGCGAGCGCTCTGAGAGCAGACTGTGCTCCTGGCCCAGGTGTCTTGGTGCTGAAACAAGCCACCAAGTGTCACGTCGTCAGGATTGTTTGTTTGCAAACATGGAACAAAAGCAGCAGAGCCGACAAAGTACGACAGTTGCAGGCTTTTCTCTGACGAGCAAACTTCATTTAATTCAATGCAGCGCAGTTTAAGAGATCAGAGTAGTGATTACTGGTATACATCATACGCAAATACGGTGTTAGCTTTCACTGTTATGCTGATGACACCCAACTCTACATGCCCCTAAAGCTGACCAACACGCCGGATTGTAGTCAGCTGGAGGCGTGTCTTAATGAAATTAAACAATGGATGTCCGCCAACTTTTTGCAACTCAACGACAAAAAAACGGAAATGCTGATTATCGGTCCTGCTAGACACCGACCTCTATTTAATAATACAACTTTAACATTTGACAACCAAACAATTAAACAAGGTGACTCGGTAAAGAACCTGTGTATTATCTTCGACCCAACTCTCTCTGAGTCACACATTAAAAGCGTTACTAAAACGGCTTTCTTTCATCTCCGTAATATCGCTAAAATTCGCTCCATTTTGTCCACTAATGACACTGATATCATTATCCATGCGTTTGTTACATCTCGCCTCGATTACTGTAACGTATTATTTTCGGGTCTCCCCATGTCTAGCATTAAAAGATTACAGTTGGTACAAAATGCGGCTGCTGGACTTTTGACAAGAACAAGAAAGTGATCATATTACGCCTGTACTGTATATACCTTTATATACATATATACATACATATATACCTATACTGGCTCACCTGCAGTGGCTTCCTGTGCACTTAAGATGTGACTTTAAGGTTTTACTACTTACGTATAAAATACTACACGGTCTACCTCCAGGCTATCTTGCCGATTGTATTGTACCATATGTCCCGGCAAGAAATCTGCGTTCAAAGGACTCCGGCTTATTAGTGATTCCCAGAGCCCCCAAAAAAAGTCTGCGGGCTATAGAGCGTTTTCTGTTCGGGCTCCAGTACTCTGGAATGCCCTCATAGTAACAGTTCGAGATGCTACCTCAGTAGAAGCATTTAAGTCTCATCTTAAAACTTATTTGTATACTCTAGCCTTTAAATAGACCCCCTTTTTGCCCACATATGTGGTCCTCTCCAAGGTTTCTCATAGTCATCATGGTCGACATCCCACTGGGGTGAGTTTTTCCTTGCCCTTATGTAGGCCCTACCGAGGATGTTGTTGTGGTTTGTGCAGCCCTTTGAGGCACTTGTGATTTAGGTCTATATAAATAAACATTGATTGATTGATATACTTCACAATTATATTTCTTCATATAAAAAACCGGTATCATATATGTATATATTGTATCTGCTGATGTAGTTAAAAGTAAAAGGCCGATAGCGATACAAAGAGGCCAATGTGTCAAAATAAGAATAAAAAACGGCTTGACAAATAATCAGTCAATCTTTAACACGTATGCTACACGTGGAAGCCGAATGTATTTGATGAATGATTTAAAAAAAATACATTCCTACATGTGCTGGGGGGGAATCCATTCATATCAAAATCAGGATTCTTATTCATTACCAGCAAGAATCGAGAAGAAAAAACCCGCCATCACTGGGCTTATTTGCTGCATACATACACCATGCTCGCTTCCAAGAGCGGCTTTTTAACCTGTTTTAAAAGGGTTCTGTACTTTTTTTATATAGCAAATATTGTTTGAATAGAGAATCATGTCACATGGAATTGATTCTGAAACAAATATTCCCCCCTAGAATGGGAATGGAATGATGAGTTGATAAGACTGACATACACACCTCTACCCAAACCATGACACTGATACATTTGGTCTGATTTCCAAAATAGACGATGTATCACCTTTACCGCGCATGTTGATCTAAAATGTCAAGTACAAGTTGTTAACAAATGTGAACAAGTCGTACAGGCAGCAACAGGGTTTCTTATCAGCAAATATAATTTTAAGAACCAATGTAATGAATGTGTCCAACTGCATATGGTTATTATACATTATCAAAAGCTTGCAATTGTTTGTATACACACAATTTTAAGCATTTGACAATAATGTGGAATAGCTAAAATGTTTACATTGGCTGTTATTATCCAGCGCATTAAAATTGGTTTGCAAGACTTTTTTTTACCCCACCTTCCGCCCGATAGTAGCTGAGATAGGCGCCAGCGCCCCCCGCGACCCCAAAAGGGAATAAGCGGTAGAAAATGGATGGATGGATAGACTTTTTTTCTGTAGTAGCATCCGGTGTTGGGAATTATTGCACCGGCCGCAGACAATAGACAAAAGGTTCCGTCTGTCAATCATCACTTGGACCCTTCAATCCAAATTATTAAAAGAGAACTGCACTTAAACCCTGTATTGGTTGATCAACGTAAGATACCCAAAAGTATTTTTTTCAATTGTAATTCTTTAAAACATGTTGTAAAAAATGCATATCCTCTAGAGATACACGGTTTGCGGTCTCATCCGCGGGTCGGGCGGTTGACATGACGAAAAAATAGATTTTAATTTAAATTCGGGCGGGTGGCGGTTGAACCATCCGGAATTTTTTGATTTCCATGGTTCTGTGATCGATATCCTTTGCCATTCAAAGTGCCATTTAAGACCCGTGTCATAAAGCGAAGAAGTCAATAAGAGACGCTATTATTCTCCTGAATGACTGCCGGCAGCCACCTAGATAATAAGTATTAGGGCGTGCTATGAAGCCACTGGCTTTGTCGCCTGTTACAACATGTATGATCTGCTTGTCAGTCCAGCATCATGTTGTGTGTGGCTTTCGTGGCAACACGCACACGACTGCAAGGCATGCTGGGTGACACAAAGTACACTAATGGTTGTGATATAAACAATTTTAACACTCTTAGTAATATGCGCCACGCTGTGAAGCCACGCCAATTAAGAAGGACAAACACATTTCGGGAGAACATCCTCCCAGTAACACAACAAATACCCATAATCCTTTGTATTCATGACACTTCCCCACTATTTTATACACCCCGCTAGCAGCAACCCCCCCCGTGCGTCGGTAAGGTGGGCGGGGTTGGGGGAGCGGGGGTTTAAAATATATTCAGGATGTGTCACGGATACAAAGGATTATGGTTATTTGTTGTGTTACTGTGAGGATGTTCTCCCGAAATGTGTTTGTCAATCTTGTTGGGTGTGGCTTCACAGCGCGGCGCATATTAGTAAGTGTTAAAAGTTGTTTATATCACAACCATCAGTGTACTCTGTATAACCCAGTATGCCTTTCAATCTTCAACGTGTAATTGCAGAAGCTGCACACAACATGTTGCCGGACCAAAAATCGGTTCATACATGTTGAAGGTGTCTAAGGCAATGGCTTCACAGCACACCTATATTCTTGTAATCGGGATGAACGCAATTGGATAGTCGCGGGAACGTTAGCGGCTCCAATTGTCATCATTGGTTTATATAGCTCTGTGAGTGGTAGAGGCGGACAGCCTCTGATGTATTTCAGCGGGCGGGTACGGTCCAGATAAAATGTTGGTTCGGGTGGACGGCGGGTGGATGACGACTTTGGTGGCGCGGATGATATAATTGCCTATCCGCGCATCTCTAATATCCTCTGAAAGTATGCCTTTTATTGGCCACATACTGGAAGATATGTTTTTAGGTCAGGATACAATTAAAAACATATAAGGTTTATGGAATAATAAATGATCATACTAAGAATGCAAATGATGCATGTGTTATGAATTGGATGATTGATTTAAACATTTTAAAAAGAAATGTCATGGACTGATATTTGGAAAAATACTAATAAGCACAATGAGTAGATTCTATTTAAACATCCAAAGTTGTTTAAAATGGGTATAGTAGATAGAAAACTATATATTAAAATCATGCAGCTGAAGGAACTATATTTCATTTGCTGTAAGAATGTCAGATAATAAAAGTTGTGGTCTGTTGGAAAGAATTGCCCCGATTTTCCACCTGAGGTCACCGTAGGTAATGTGAGGTGCCGACATGTTAACTCGTGTGTGTCGGAACTGGCGACGACTAAAATAAAGCTAAGCTTCCTCATGAACATGACATGGTGTCAGAGATAAGGACTACACGCCTCCAGTGACCTGAGAATGGCACAGTTTGCGTCCTCAGAGCCAGTAGATATTTCTGCCGAGCAGAGTGGGAACTATGGAGGCAGTGCTTTTCATGCCTCCTCTTGCATCCAGTTTGACAGCCAGAGTAAAAGAAACAAACCGATAGGGATGGGAATCGAAAACGGTTTTATGTTCAAAACCAGATCCCAGTGCATCAATCACTTGGAATCAATTTTTCCAAGTGATTCCCTCATCGATGCCTGTGTGTTGGGAATGACGTCGTTATGCAATATGCGTAGGGACATCAGAAAGCCAAATGGCTGCGCCCGGGTGAAACAAACGCTTTAGAGTTGACTATATCTGACAAGAAACGATTGCAACAGCGCTAGTTATAACAGCCACTACCTCATCAAAAGGACATACGAGCAATATGCTGAAGTTTGAACACACATCATGCAACACCTATAAATAGATGGTGCCTTTTTGAACCAGGTTGATCCCATCCCAAAAGAAGTAACACTCACCGGTTCCCTCCGGTGGCCCTCAGCTTGATGTGCAGCGCGGTGATGCCGAGCTCTTTGCAACGCTGAGCGACGTCCTGCGCGGCCAACATGGCGGCGTAGGGAGAAGACTCGTCTCTGTCGGCCTTCACCTTCATGCCGCCGGTCACGCGACAGATGGTCTCCCTGGAAATGACACAAAGACTACCTGTTAATGTGCCCACATTACAGTCATTCAGACGTTGAGGCTTGGCATTTCTTCTGGGTTGCTTAGCGACCGGTCCACAACTTACTTTCCAGAGAGGTCTGTGACATGCACGAAAGTGTCGTTGAAGGAAGCGAAGATGTGACACACGCCAAAGACGTTCTCTCCTTCGGCCACCTGAGGACCCAGGCTGATCACCTGCTCCTCCTTCTTCTCTTTCCCTTTACGCGGTGCCATTGTCTGCAACAACAATCAATCAATATTAAAATGCATGGTACTCATTCATCTTTAGCACAGATTTACTGGAATGTGTGTATTGGACATATTTTCTACAAATGATGTACATTTTGTTTATCTATGGAGAACAGTGACAAAAAGCAAAACAAATTGTCTTGAATTATATGGCGGCAAGTACATAATCATTTACACAAGGCACTATTTTACATTTAGTATGGTAAAATCTGTCATTAAACACTACTTCAAATGCATCTATTTTGTTTATTGAACATTATACATGAACGCCTCCATATTGGGTAACGTCACATTGCTCTCTAAAGTCAATTGCTTGTATTCAGTCACGTGACTTCTTCCCGGATGTGAAAAACAGTGGTGGTCAACCAAGTCAAAGAGGCTGTTATGCAGCAAGTAGCGCTTAAACTAAGTACGCAAGGGGCCTAAATCTTCCTGCAAATGAAATTAAGTTTTTTCCGTAGAGCCATAATCACAGCAAAATCTCAAGCACTA
The DNA here is from genome assembly GCF_033978795.1 of Nerophis ophidion. NCBI lineage: Eukaryota > Metazoa > Chordata > Actinopteri > Syngnathiformes > Syngnathidae > Nerophis > Nerophis ophidion. Next base: position 5,422,480 of record NC_084638.1, read on the forward strand.
ACTTTATACTTTAGCACCTGTCTGTGTGCATTTTTTACTTTCCACTCACAATCTCAATGCTGCTGTATATTGTGTAATATTTAATCCTGTAAAAAAACACATTCTGAATATTTGTCCTCAGGACTGGACTGTGCTAACCTGACCCTCACCAGATCCCTGTAGTTTGCTGAGCTCCACACAAGGACCTGGGACTTCAATAGGGGATGTATTTCAGAAGGCGGAAATTGTAAAAAAAAAAAAAAAATCATTGTATGTGATTGAATAAACCACTTGTCTGTTATCTTGAATGACGTACTACTTCGACCACTCACATTGAAATCAGCCCGTGACGCTGGGAAATCCAAAACAGAACAGCCGACATATTGGATAACGACAGAGCAAAAAGTTAGAGAACTTTTACTGAAGCAACGCGGCAATAGATTCGACAAAACAGTAGCAATATCAGTTGTTTGAATAAACAGTTGCTTCGGCGCGACGTCAAATCTATGAAATCCCGCCCAGCGATCCTAACTGGTTCATTATTTTTTGCTATCTTGAAGGAGTCGAGTCCAAATCTTTGTGTGGAGCTCAGCGAACTACAAGGATCTGGCAAGAGTCAAATTAGGACTGTTCACCTTACCCCCATTTTGCACCATTTTTCTTTCTTTTCTTTTTATGTTTTGCATATTTATAGACTGTCGCACTGACACTGGAGTTGCTTTTAATCTCATTGTACCGGTGTATAGTGACAATAAAAGGCATTCTATTCTAAACTAGGCAGCGGAATAAATCTGAATACTTCATCAAAAAAAAGATTTGTCGAATGGTAAAAGGATTATCCGTCGGTGGCGTTCCAAGACAAGTTGAACAATCTTGTGCTCTAAATTCATTCTACTCGACACAAGTCAAAACTTAGAAAAGCATGGAGGTCGACAACTGTTTTGTGTGCAGCTAGGTTACGAAAACTGGTGTAAAGACTACCAGGATAAATATACATTATATTTGCTCGGGTATGGCTGCATTATATGACTTAACTTCACATGTACATTAATTGAAACTCTTATTGGTAGATTCGCACAGTACAGTACATATACTGTATATTTACATGTACAACTGACTCCTAAATGGTAACACCCAAATTAGTTTTTCAACTCGTTTAAGTCGGGGTGCACGTTAATCAAGTCATGGTAACATCCACGGTAGGGCCAGGCGATATATCAATATACTCGATATATCGCGGGGTTGTCTCTGTGCGATATAGAAAATGACTATATCGTGATATTCGAGTATACGTTCTCACGCAGTTGCTTTTCGCTGCGGGCATTACACTGCATGTGTTTCCCACTCTTTCTTGTCTCTCCTTCTCACAGACTTAAAACAAGCGCACCTTCTTACATGCATCACGTGTGCAACGTCACACGCTACCGCGGAGCAGACAGGTAGCGACATGGTAACGCTAGCTGTGATGCTAACGGTGCGGTGCAGGTGGTAATGACAGAGACAAGGTGCGAATCTGGTAACAAATGAAGAATTACTTCCCAAGAAAAACAGCACGGGGTCCATCGTCTGGCGGTGGTTTGGCTTCAAGCCAAACAATTATGCGGCAAAAGCGTTGTTACAAAAAGTAGCACCGCTGATAATGTAGCATCATTTGAAAAGTAACCCGCTAGAGAATAAGGAGTGCTTGAAACTCTGCATGTCAAATTTAATGGGGGTGCCAAAGCAACGATTTATAAATCAACACCGTATGAAAAAAATATTCAACAACAGGAGAAAACGTCCGCAGTAACCTACCACATAGCGAAGGACATATACTATTTGATTTCCAATAATGCAGCTCATTTTTATTTGAAACCTATTCAAATATCTTGTGTAACATCATGCATGAAAGTGCCCTTTATTTGTTTTAAACTATTGTAGTGGCGTTCTGTACAAAAAGTGCACTTTAATTTAGCGTTGTTTTTTTTTATATCATCTTAGTGACATCATCCACAAAAGTCCACTCATAGCTTGTTTAAAATGTCTCTGACAATTTTGCACTTTCAATTTTGGAAATGACATGAATGTTTGTGCCACTGCTTAATAGATGTTTAATAAATACGGTTTTGGTAAATTGACGTAGTTGTGATATCTCTCTCTGCATGAAAGTCTAAAATAAGCATATAATAAATATGAACAAGAATGTTTTAATGTAGACACATAGAATCATCTTACTGCTGTGATTATATGCAGCAAGTGTTCATTCAAGGCTAAGGCACAATATCGAGATATACAGGACTGTCTCAGAAAATTAGAATATTGTGAAAAAGTCCTTTATTTTATGTAATTCAACTAAAAACATGAAAATGTCATACATTCTGGATTCATTACAGATCAACTGAAATATTGCGAGCCTTTTATTATTTTAATATTGCTGATTATGGCATACAGCTTAAAAAAACTCAAACACCCTATCTCAAAAAATTAGAATATTTCCTCAGACCAAGTAAAAAAAAAAGCTTTATAACAGCAAAACAAAATCAAACATTTGAAAATATCAATTAAGGCTTGCAATATTTCAGTTGATGTGTAATGAATCCAGAATGTATGACATTTTCATGTTTTTAGTTGCATTACAGAAAGTAAAGGACTTTATCTCAATATTCAAATTTTCTGAGACGGTCCTGTATATCGTGACATGGCCCAAAATTATTGAAATATTAAAAGGCCCTATCGCCCAGACCCGATCCACAGTTGTTACGCAAGCCGTTATCAAGTACCCAAAATATAACTGTAAATCTAAAAATTGAGTAAGTGCCCAAAACTTCAATTATAATTGTTGCTTTTGAAAAAAAACTCAACTCTTTAAGAACACCGGACAATAACTTAAGAAAATGATCAAAACTTGTGCGTTTTTCGTCTGAGTTCCACTTGTTTTTTTTATATGCTTGCACTTTTTATTTACCTCTTGGGGAATTCTACAGATTACCATTAAGACAAAAAACAGCGCAAGCATAGGACATTTTTCTTCAAGAAATGCTAAATGTCGCTTAATACTCGTTTAGAACAGGCCCTGACTTGACCACCACGCATTGAGCCGGATGTGACGTCATGTAAAAACAAGCATTACTTTAAATTTATCGACATCTTTTAAGAGTCAGTATTGTTTTCAATGGCCTTGTTTATATATTATTTAAGTATGTCACAACATTTATTACAATATATAAACATTCACGTCAAAAACTAAACATGCTAATGCGTTCGCAACCGCCGACTAAAATAATCGTTTTCTCTTAAATTCATCGCGTATTTATGACTTTCATATCATTATCCTCGCCGATACAACATATTATGTACATAAGATTCCATTTTAATTCACAAAAATTAAAATTTGAATGGTTTTATCGCCACCGACCGAGCGCTTGCATCGCGACGCCAGTAGGCTTGAAAGGTTGAAATCAAACACGGCGAAGTGTGTACACGAACAATTTTGGATAAAAAACAAAGCGAATTCATCACAAAGTCCACACTAACCCAAGAAAAGTTCGGATGGGTTTTCCGCAAAGAGATTTTTAAAGGATGAAGTCTGAGCTCAAACTCACCTCAGGGTGTCTCTATGCTGGATCAAAGTAGAAAAGGAAGTAACTTCCGCTTCCGGCGTCAAAGTTGACGCAGATCAACGCGAGAGTGTAGCTGCTGCCTCCTGCTGGTGGGAAGACTTATTATGTTTGAAACGAAGATTTAAATAGTTCATTCATTCTTGTATTTTAAAGAAGACATACTGAATATGAATATAATAATTATATTATAAATACAAATATTAACATTAAAGACAGTTTTTGATGTGAACTGTTCGCTTAATCAATTGAAAAACTTTTAGTTCAGATTGGGACTACATTGGGATTAAATTCGGACCATATTGGGACTAGTGACGGACTACATTGGGGTCACATTTGGTTTAGGTTGGGACTACAGTGGGACTATATTGGGACCAAATTGGGACTACAGTGGGACCACATTGGGGCGACTTTGGGACTAGAGTGGGACCACATTGGGTCCACTTTTTGTCCAGATTGGGACTACATTGGGACCACATTGGGACTAGAGTTCGACTACATTGGGGTCGCATGTGGTTCGGATTGGGACTACAGTGGGACTACATTGGGACCACATTGGGACTAAAGCGGGACCACATTGGGGCGACTTCGGGACTAGAGTGGGACCACATTGAGTCCACTTTTTGACCAGATTGGGATTACATTGGGACCACATCCAGACTAGGGTCAGACCACATTGGGACCCTATTGGGACTACAGTGCGACCACATTGGGACCATATTGGGACTACATTGGGGCCACATTGGGACTAAAGTGGGACCACATTGGGTCCACTTTTGGTTCAGATTGGGACCACATTGGGGCCACATTGGGACTAAAGTGGGACCACATTGGGTCAACATTTAGTTCAGATTGGGATCATATTGGGACCACATTGGGACTAGAGTGGGACCTCATTGGGGTCACATTTGGTTCAGATTGGGAGTACAGTGGGACTACATTGGGACCAAATTGGGACTAGAGTGGGACTACATTGGGGTCACCTTTGGTTCAGATTGGGACTACAGTGGGACTATAATCGCACCACATTGGGACTAAAGTCGGCCTACATTGGGGTTGCATTTGGTTCAGGTTGGGACTTCAGTGGGACTACATTGGGACCAAATTGGGACTAAAGTTGGACCACATTGGGGCGACTTTGGAACTAGAGTGGGACCACATTAAGTCCACTTTTTGTCCAGATTGGGACTACATTGGGACCACATTGGGACTAGAGTCGGACTACATTGGGGTTACATGTGGTTCAGATTGGGACAACAGTGGGACTATATTGGGACCAAATTGGGACTACAGTTGGACCACATTGGGGTGACTTTGGGACTAGAGTGGGACCACATTGAGTCCGCTTTTGTCCAGATTGGGACTACATTGGGACCACATCCAGACTACAGTCGGACTACATTGGGGTTACATGTGGTTCAGATTGGGACTACAGTGCGACTACATTGGGACCACATTGGGACTAAAGTGGGACCACATTGGGACTAGAGTGGGACCACATTGGGTCCACTTTTTGTCCAGTTGGGACTACATTGGGACCACATTGGGACTAGAGTCGGACTACATTGGGGTTACATGTGGTTCAGATTGGGACCACAGTGGAACTACATTGGGACCACATTGGGACTAAAGTGGGACCACATTGGGGCGACTTTGGGACTAGAGTGGGACCACATTGGGACTACATTGGGGCCACATTGGGACTACAGTGGGACCATATTGGGACTACAGTGCGACCACATTGGGACCACAGTGGAATTACAGTGGGACCACATTAGGGCCACATTGGGATCATATTGGGACCCTATTGGGACTACAGTGTGACCACATGGGACCATATTGGGACTACATTGGGGCCACATTGGGAATATAGTGGGACCACATTGGGTCCACTTTTGGTTCAGATTGGGACTACATTGGGACCACATTGGGGCCACATTGGAACTAAAGTGGGACCACATTGGGTCAACATTTAGTTCAGATTGGGACTACATTGGGACCACATTGGGACTAGAGTGGGACCTCATTGTGGTCACATTTGGTTCAGATTGGAGGTACAGTGGGACTACATTGGGACTAAATTGGAAAGAGTTGGACTACATTGGGGTCACCTTTGGTTCAGATTGGGACTACTGTGGGACTATATTGGGACCACATTGGGACTAGAGTCAGACTACATTGGGGCCCCATTTGGTTCAGATTGGGACTACAGTCGGACTACATTGGGACCAATTTGGGACTAAAGTGGGACTATTTTGGGGCGACTTTGGGACTAGAGTGGGACCACATTAAGTCCACTTTTTGACCAGATTGGGAGTACATTGGACCCACATCCGGACTAGAGTCTGACCACATTGGGCGTGGCGCAGTGGGAGAGTGGCCGTGCGCAACCCGATGGTCCCTGGTTCAAATCCCACCTAGTGCCAACCTTGTCATGTCCGTTGTGCCCTGAGCAAGACACTTCACCCTTGCTCCTGATGGGTGCTGGTTGGCGCCTTGCATGGCAGCTCCCTCCATCAGTGTGTGAATGGGTAAATGTGGAAGTAGTGTCAAAGCGCTTTGAGTACCTTGAAGGTAGAAAAGCGCTATACAAGTACAACAGATTTATTTATTTATTGGGACTACAGTGGGACCATATTGGGACCACATTGGGGCCACATTGGGACTAAAGTGGGACCACATTGGGTCCACTTTTGGTTCAGATTGGGACTACATTGGGACCACATTGGGGCCACATTGAGTTCAGATTGGGACTATATTGGGACCACATTGGGACTAGAGTGGGACCTCATTGGTGTCACATTTGGTTCGGACTGGGTGTACAGTGGGACTACATTGGTACCAAATTGGGACTAGAGTGGGACTACATTGGGGTCACCTTTGGTTCGGATTGGGACTACAGTGGGACTATATTGGGACCACATTGGGACTAGAGTCTGACTACATTGGGGTCACATTTGGTTCAGATTTGGACTACAGTGGGACTACATTGGAACCAAATTGGGACTAAAGTGGGACCACATTGGGACTACATTGGGGCCACATTGGGACCACATTGGGAGTACAGTGGGACCATATTGGGACTACAGTGGGACCACATTGGGACCATATTGGGACTACAGTCCGACCACATTGGGATCACATTGGGACCACAGTGGAATTACAGTGGAACCACATTAGGGCCACATTGGGATCATGTTGGGACCACATTGGGACCCTATTGGGATTACAGTGCGACCAAATTGGGACTAAAGTGGGACCACATTGGGTCACCTGTTGGACTACATTGGGGCCACATAGGAGCCACATTGGGACAAAAGTGGGACCACATTGGGTCAACAATTAGTTAAGATTGGGACTATATTGGGGCCACATTGGGACTAGAGTGGGACCTCATTGGGGTCACATTTGGTTCAGATTGGGACTACAGTGGGACTACATTGGGACCAAATTGGGACTAGAGTGGGACCACATTGGGACGACTTTGGGACTATAGTGGGACCACATTGGGACCACAGTGAGACTATATTGGGACTACAGTGGGGCCACATTGGGGCCACATTGGGATCACATTGGGACTACAGGGGGACCACAGTGCGACCACATTGGGACTACATTGGGATCACATTGGGACTACAGTGGGACCACACTGGGACTACAGTGGGACAACAGTGCGACCACATTGAGACGATTTTGGGACTACATTGGGGTCACATTGGGATCACATTGGGACTACAGTGGGACCACATTGGAACTACAGTGGGACCATATTGGGACCACATGTTTGATGAACATTCCTCAACTTTCTCACTCTTTTTTCTTGCTACTTGTGCCAGCTTTTTTGAAACTTGTTGCAGGCATCAAATTCCAAATGAGCTAATATTTGCAAAAAAAATAACTGTGGTGGTGGGTGTGGCCTGCGGGCCTGCAGCGTAATGGGTGTGCCAGCCTTCCAGGACCGACCTCGAAGTCAGCCACAGGTGTGTAGATGGCCCAGGTGGGCCTTGTTATCTAATCACCTGTCGCTCTGTATAAGCAGCAGCCAGGAGGAGAGAGGTTGTTGGAAGAAGGGCAAAAGCAACAGAATGGCAAACAAGGAAACTAAAACAGCAGTACACCCTGAAATGATTGGTGGTCTAGACCAGCGGTCCCCAACCACCGGGCCGCAGAAGAATTTTTTATTAATTTTTATAAAAAAAAAAAAAAAACAACATAAAAATTGTTTTTTTTATTTTTCATTTTTATTAAATCAACATAAAAAACACAATATACACTTACAATAAGTGCACCAACCACAAAAACCTCCCTTTTTCATGAAAAAGAGAAAAAAAAAAAGGACACATCATTCTATTCTCTTTTTATTTAGCTTTTACACAACCTGACAACTTCACTGGTTGTGTGTGTGTGTCTTTGTGTGTGTGAGTGTGTCTGTGTGTATGTCTTTGTGTGCGTGTTTCTTCGCGTGTGTCTTTTTGTGTGTGTGTTTCTTCGAGTGCGTTTGTGTGTGTGTCTGTCTTTGTGTGCGTGTGTTTCTTCGTGTGTGTGTGTGTTTCTTTGTGTGCGTGTCTTTGTGTGTGTGTGTCTCTTCGCGTGTTTGTCTTTGTGTGTCTGTGTGTCTTTGTGTGTGTCTGTGTCTTCATGTGTCATTGTGTGTGTGTGTGTGTGTTTCTTCGTGCGTGTGTCCGTGTCTTTGTGTGTGTGTTTCTTTGTGTGTGTGTGTTTCTTTATTTATGTCTGTGTCTTTGTGTGTGTGTCTGTGTGTTTCTTTGTGCGTGTGTCTGTGTCTTTGTGTGTGTGTTTCTTCTTGTGTGTGTCTTTCTTCGTTTGTATGTCTGTGTCTTTGTGTGTGTGTCTTTGTTTTAGTGTGTGTGTTTCTTCGTGTGTGTGTTTCTTCTTTTGTGTGTCTGTGTCTTTGTGTGTGTTTCTTCGTGTGTGCGTGTCTTTGTGTGTGTGTCTTTGTTTTAGTGTGTGTGTTTCTTCGTGTGTGTGTTTCTTCTTTTGTGTGTCTGTGTCTTTGTGTGTGTTTCTTCGTGTGTGTGTGTCTTTGTGTGTGTGTTTCTTCGCGTGTGTGTTTCGTGTGTGTGTCTTTGTGTGTGTGTGTGTTTCTTCGTTTGTGTGTCTGTGTCTTTGTGTGTGTTTCTTCGTGTGTGTCTTTGTGTGTGTTTCTTCGCGCGCGTGTGTGTGTGTCTTTGTGTGTGTGTGTCTTTGTGTGAGCGTGTGTGTATTTGTGTGTGTGTGTCTTTGTGTGTGTGTGTTTGTGTGAATGTGTCTTCGTGTGTGTGTGTGTGTCTTTGAGTGTGTGTGTCTTTGTGTGTGTGTTTCTTCGAGTGTGTCTGTGTCTTTGCGTGTCTTTGTGCGTGTGTCTGTGTCTGTGTGTGTTTTTTCATGTGTGTTTCTTCGTTTATGTCTGTCTTTGTGTGTGTGTCTTTGTGTGTGTGTCTGTGTGTTTCTTTGTGCGTGTGTCTGTGTCTTTGTGTGTGTGTTTCTTCTTGTGTGTGTTTCATCTTGTGTGTGTTTCTTCGTTTGTATGTCTGTGTCTTTGTGTGTGTGTTTCTTTGTGTGTGCGTTTATTCGTGTGTTTCTTCTTTTGTGTGTCTGTGTCTTTGTGTGTGTTTCTTCGTGTGTGCGTGTCTTTGTGTGTGTGTGTTTCTTCACGTGTGTCTTTTTGTGTGTGTGTTTCTTTGAGTGCGTTTGTGTGTGTGTCTGTCTTTGTGTGCGTGTGTTTCTTCGTGTGTGTGTTTCTTTGTGTGTGTGTTTGTATGTGTCTCTTCGCGTGTTTGTCTTTGTGTGTGTTTCTTCGAGTGTGTCTGTGTCTTCGTGTGTCTTTGTGTGTGTGTTTCTTCGTGCGTGTGTCTGTGTCTTTGTGTGTGTTTCTTCGTGTGTGTGTTTCTTTGTTTATGTCTGTGTCTGTGTGTGTGTGTCTGTGTGTTTCTTTGTGTGTGTCTCTTCGCGTGTTTGTCTTTGTGTGTGTTTCTTCGAGTTTGTCTGTGTCTTCGTATGTCTTTGTGTGTGTGTTTCTTCGTGCGTGTGTCTGTGTCTTTGTGTGTGTTTCTTTGTGTATGTGTTTCTTTGTTTATGTCTGTGTCTGTGTGTGTGTGTCTGTGTGTTTCTTTGTGCGTGTGTCTGTGTCTTTGTGTGTGTGTTTCTTCTTGTGTGTGTGTTTCTTCGTTTGTATGTCTGTGTCTTTATGTGTGTGTGTCTGTGTTTTAGTATGTGTGTTTCTTCGTGTGTGTGTGTTTCTTCTTTTGTGTGTCTCTGTCTTTGTGTGTTTCTTCTTGTGTGTGTGTTTCTTCGTGTGTGTGTGTTTCTTCGTGTGTGTGTGTTTCTTCGTTTGTGTGTCTGTGTCTTTGTGTGTGTTTCTTCCTGTGTGTGTGTCTTTGTGTGTGTGTTTCTTCGCGCGCGTGTGTCTTTGTGTGTGTGTTTCTTTGTGTGTGTGTCTTTGTGTGTGCGTGTGTGTTTCTTCGTGTGTGTGCATTTGTGTGTGTGTGTCATGGGGTGTGTGTGTCTGTGTGTTTCTTTGTGCGTGTGTCTGTGTCTTTGTGTGTGTGTTTCTTCTTGTGTGTGTGTTTCTTCGTTTGTATGTCTGTGTCTTTATGTGTGTGTGTCTGTGTTTTAGTATGTGTGTTTCTTCGTGTGTGTGTGTTTCTTCTTTTGTGTGTCTCTGTCTTTGTGTGTTTCTTCTTGTGTGTGTGTTTCTTCGTGTGTGTGTGTTTCTTCGTGTGTGTGTGTTTCTTCGTTTGTGTGTCTGTGTCTTTGTGTGTGTTTCTTCCTGTGTGTGTGTCTTTGTGTGTGTTTCTTCGCGCGCGTGTGTCTTTGTGTGTGTGTTTCTTTGTGTGTGTGTCTTTGTGTGTGCGTGTGTGTTTCTTCGTGTGTGTGCATTTGTGTGTGTGTGTCATGGGGTGTGTGTGTCTTTGTGTGTGTGTCTTTGTGTGAATGTGTCTTCGTGTGTGTGTGTGTGTCTGTGTCTTTTTGTGTGTGTGTGTGTGTCTGAGTGTGAAGTGAAGTGAAAATTATATGTGTGTGTTTCTTCGAGTGTGTCTGTGTCTTCAGGTGTCTTTGTGTGTGTGTGTTTCTTCGTGCGTATGTGTGTGTCTTTGTGTGTGTGTTTCTTTGTGTGTGTGTCTGTGTTTTTGTGTGTGTGTTTCTTCGTCTGTGTGTGTTTCTTCTTTTGTGTGTCTGTGTCTTTGTGTGTGTTTCTTCGTGTGTGCGTGTCTTTGTGTGTATTTCTTTGCGTGTGTGTGTGTGTGTTTTGTGTGTGTGTCATTGTGTGTGTGTATGTGTTTCTTCGTGTGTGTGTGTTTCTTTGTTTGTGTGTCTGTGTCTTTGTGTGTGTTTCTTCGTGTGCGTGTGTCTTTGTGTGTGTTTCTTCGCGCGCGTGTGTGTCTTTGTGCGTGTGTTTCTTCGTGTGTGTGTGTGTGTCTTTGTGTGTGCGTGTGTGTTTCTTCGTGTGTGTGTATTTGCGTGTGTATGTGTCTTTGAGTGTGTGTGTCTTTGTGTGTGTGTTTCTTTGTTTGTGTGTCTGTGTCTTTGTGTGTGTTTCTTTGCGTGTGTGTGTCTGTGTGTGTTTTTTCGCGTGTGTTTTTGTGTGTGTTTCGTGTGTGTGTCTTTTTGTGTCTGTGAGTTTCTTCGTGTGTGTGTGTCTATGTGTGTGCGTGAGTGTTTCTTCTTGGGTGTGTCTGTGTCTTTGTGTGTGTTTCTTCGTGTGTGTGTGTTTCTTTGTGCGTGTGTTTGTGTCTTTTTGTGTGTGTTTCTTCTTGTGTGTGTGTTTCTTCGTTTGTATGTCTGTGTCTTTGTGTGTGTGTCTTTCTGTGTGTGTGTCTGTGTTTCTTTGTGTGTGTTTCTTTGCATTTTTTTGTGTGTGTCTTTGTGTGTGTGTGTCTGTGTGTTTCTTTGTGCGTGTGTCTGTGTCTTTGTGTGTGTGTTTCTTCTTGTGTGTGTGTTTCTTCGTTTGTATGTCTGTGTCTTTGTGTGTGTGTCTTTCTGTGTGTGTGTCTGTGTTTTAGTATGTGGGTTTCTTCGTGTGTGTGTGTTTCTTCTTTTGTGTGTCTCTGTCTTTGTGTGTGTTTCTTCGTGTGTGTGTGTTTCTTCGTGTGTGTGTGTGTGTTTCGTGTGTGTGTCTTTGTGTGTGTGTGTGTTTCTTCGTGTGTGTGTTTCTTCCTTTGTGTGTCTGTGTCTTTGTGTGTGTTTCTTCCTGTGAGTGTGTTTCTTCGCGCGCGTGTGTGTGTGTTTCGTGTGTGTGTGTGTGTCTTTGTGTGTGTGTTTCTTCGTGTGTGTGTCTTTGTGTGTGTTTCTTCGTGTGTGTGTATTTGTGTGTGTATTTGCGTGTGTGTGTGTCTTTGTGTGAATGTGTCTTCGTGTGTGTGTGTGTGTGTGTGTCTGTGTCTTTTTGTGTGTGTGTGTGTCTGAGTGTGAAGTGAAAAGTATATGTGTGTGTCTTTGTGTGTGTGTTTCTTCGAGTGTGTCTGTGTCTTCGCGTGTCTTTGTGTGTGTGTGTGTTTCTTCGTGCGTGTGTCTGTGTCTTTGTGTGTGTTTCTTCGTGTGTGTGTGTTTCTTCGTTTATGTCTGTGTCTTTGTGTGTGTGTTTCTTCTTGTGTGTGTGTGTTTCTTCGTTTGTATGTCTGTCTTTGTGTGTGTGTTTCTTTGTGTGTGTGTCTGCGTTTTTGTGTGCGTGTTTCTTCATCTGTGTGTGTTTCTTCTTGTGTGTCTGTGTCTTTGTGTGTGTTTCTTCGTGTGTGCGTGTCTTTGTGTGTGTGTTTATTTGCGTGTGTGTGTGTGTTTCGTGTGTGTGTTTTTGTGTGTGTGTATGTGTTTCTTCGTGTGTGTGTGTTTCTTTGTTTGTGTGTCTGTGTCTTTGTGTGTGTTTCTTCGTTTGTGTGTGTCTTTGTGTGTGTGTTTCTTCGCGCGCGTGTGTCTGTGTGTGCGTGTGTGTTTCTTCGTGTGTGTGTATTTGCGTGTGTGTGTCATGGGGTGTGTGTGTCTTTGTGTGTGTGTCTTTGTGTGAATTTGTCTTCGTGTGTGTGTGTGTCTGTGTCTTTTTGAGTGTGTGTGTCTTTGTGTGTGTGTTTCTTTGTTTGTGTGTCTTTGTGTGTGTGTTTCTTCGTGTGTGTGTCTTTTCGTTTATATGTCTGTGTCTTTGTGTGTGTTTCTTTGTGTGTGTGTGTGTCTTTGTGTGTGTTTCTTCGTGTGTGTTTTTGTGTGTGTGTTTCGTGTGTGTCTTTTTGTGTCTGTGTGTTTCTTCGTGTGTGTGTGTCAATGTGTGTGTGTTTCTTCCTGGGTGTGTCTGTGTCTTTGTGTGTGTTTATTCGTGTGTATGTGTTTCTTTTTGCGTGTGTTTGTGTCTTTTTGTGTGTGTTTCTTCTTGTGTGTGTGTTTCTTCGTTTGTATGTCTGTGTCTTTGTGTGTGTGTGTGTCTGTGTTTCTTTGTGTGTGTGTCTGTGTGTGTTTCTTTGCATGTTTTTGTGTGTGTGTCTTTTTGTGTGTGTTTCTTCTTGTGTGTGTGTTTTTTCGTTTGTATGTCTGTGTCTTTGTGTGTGTGTGTGTCTGTGTTTCTTTGTGTGTGTCTGTGTGTGTTTCTTTGCTTGTTTTTGTGTGTGTCTATGTGTGTGCCTGTGTGTGTTTTTGTGTGTCTCTGTGTGTGTGTCTATGTGTGAACGTGTCTTTGTGTGTGTGTGTGTCTTTGAGTGTGTGTGTCTTTGTGTGTGTTTCTTCGTGTGTGTGTCTGTGTCTTTGTGTGTGTGTTTCTTTGTTTGTGTGTCTGTGTCTTTGTGTGTGTGTCTCTGTGTGTTTTTCTTCGCGTGTATTTTTGTGTGTGTGTTTCGTGTGTGTGTCTGTGTGTGTGTCTACGTGTGTGTTTCTTCGTGTGTGTGTGTGTGTCTATGTGAATGTGTCTTCGTGTGTGTGTCTGTGTCTTTGTGTGTGAGTGTGTCTTTGTGTGTGTGTTTCTTCGTGTGTGTGTCTTTGTGTGTGTGTCTTTGTGTGTGTGTGTGTTTCTTCGTGTGTGTGTTTCTTCCTTTGTGTGTCTGTGTCTTTGTGTGTGTTTCTTCCTGTGAGTGTGTTTCTTCGCGCGCGTGTGTGTGTGTTTCGTGTGTGTGTGTGTGTCTTTGTGTGTGTGTTTCTTTGTTTGTGTGTCTGTGTCTTTGTGTGTGTTTCTTCGTTTGTGTGTGTCTTTGTGTGTGTGTTTCTTCGCGCGCGTGTGTCTGTGTGTGCGTGTGTGTTTCTTCGTGTGTGTGTATTTGCGTGTGTGTGTCATGGGGTGTGTGTGTCTTTGTGTGTGTGTCTTTGTGTGAATTTGTCTTCGTGTGTGTGTGTGTCTGTGTCTTTTTGTGTGTGTGTGTCTTTGAGTGTGTGTGTCTTTGTGTGTGTGTTTCTTTGTTTGTGTGTCTTTGTGTGTGTGTTTCTTCGTGTGTGTGTCTTTTCGTTTATATGTCTGTGTCTTTGTGTGTGTTTCTTTGTGTGTGTGTGTGTCTTTGTGTGTGTTTCTTCGTGTGTGTTTTTGTGTGTGTGTTTCGTGTGTGTCTTTTTGTGTCTGTGTGTTTCTTCGTGTGTGTGTGTCAATGTGTGTGTGTTTCTTCCTGGGTGTGTCTGTGTCTTTGTGTGTGTTTATTCGTGTGTATGTGTTTCTTTTTGCGTGTGTTTGTGTCTTTTTGTGTGTGTTTCTTCTTGTGTGTGTGTTTCTTCGTTTGTATGTCTGTGTCTTTGTGTGTGTGTGTGTCTGTGTTTCTTTGTGTGTGTGTCTGTGTGTGTTTCTTTGCATGTTTTTGTGTGTGTGTCTTTTTGTGTGTGTTTCTTCTTGTGTGTGTGTTTCTTCGTTTGTATGTCTGTGTCTTTGTGTGTGTGTGTGTCTGTGTTTCTTTGTGTGTGTCTGTGTGTGTTTCTTTGCTTGTTTTTGTGTGTGTCTATGTGTGTGCCTGTGTGTGTTTTTGTGTGTCTCTGTGTGTGTGTCTATGTGTGAACGTGTCTTTGTGTGTGTGTGTGTCTTTGAGTGTGTGTGTCTTTGTGTGTTTCTTCGTGTGTGTGTCTGTGTCTTTGTGTGTGTGTTTCTTTGTTTGTGTGTCTGTGTCTTTGTGTGTGTGTCTCTGTGTGTTTTTCTTCGCGTGTATTTTTGTGTGTGTGTTTCGTGTGTGTGTCTGTGTGTGTGTCTACGTGTGTGTTTCTTCGTGTGTGTGTGTGTGTCTATGTGAATGTGTCTTCGTGTGTGTGTGTCTGTGTCTTTGTGTGTGAGTGTGTCTTTGTGTGTGTGTTTCTTCGTGTGTGTGTCTTTGTGTGTGTGTCTTTGTGTGTGTGTGTGTTTCTTCGTGTGTGTGTTTCTTCCTTTGTGTGTCTGTGTCTTTGTGTGTGTTTCTTCCTGTGAGTGTGTTTCTTCGCGCGCGTGTGTGTGTGTTTCGTGTGTGTGTGTGTGTGTCTTTGTGTGTGTGTTTCTTCGTGTGTGTGTCTTTGTGTGTGTTTCTTCGTGTGTGTGTATTTGTGTGTGTATTTGCGTGTGTGTGTGTCTTTGTGTGAATGTGTCTTCGTGTGTGTGTGTGTGTGTGTCTGTGTCTTTTTGTGTGTGTGTGTGTCTGAGTGTGAAGTGAAAAGTATATGTGTGTGTCTTTGTGTGTGTGTTTCTTCGAGTGTGTCTGTGTCTTCGCGTGTCTTTGTGTGTGTGTGTGTTTCTTCGTGCGTGTGTCTGTGTCTTTGTGTGTGTTTCTTCGTGTGTGTGTGTTTCTTCGTTTATGTCTGTGTCTTTGTGTGTGTGTTTCTTCTTGTGTGTGTGTGTTTCTTCGTTTGTATGTCTGTCTTTGTGTGTGTGTTTCTTTGTGTGTGTGTCTGCGTTTTTGTGTGCGTGTTTCTTCATCTGTGTGTGTTTCTTCTTGTGTGTCTGTGTCTTTGTGTGTGTTTCTTCGTGTGTGCGTGTCTTTGTGTGTGTGTTTATTTGCGTGTGTGTGTGTGTGTGTGTTTCGTGTGTGTGTTTTTGTGTGTGTGTATGTGTTTCTTCGTGTGTGTGTGTTTCTTTGTTTGTGTGTCCGTGTCTTTGTGTGTGTTTCTTCGTTTGTGTGTGTCTTTGTGTGTGTGTTTCTTCGCGCGCGTGTGTCTGTGTGTGCGTGTGTGTTTCTTCGTGTGTGTGTATTTGCGTGTGTGTGTCATGGGGTGTGTGTGTCTTTGTGTGTGTGTCTTTGTGTGAATTTGTCTTCGTGTGTGTGTGTGTCTGTGTCTTTTTGTGTGTGTGTGTCTTTCAGTGTGTGTGTCTTTGTGTGTGTGTTTCTTTGTTTGTGTGTCTTTGTGTGTGTGTTTCTTCGTGTGTGTGTCTTTTCGTTTATATGTCTGTGTCTTTGTGTGTGTTTCTTTGTGTGTGTGTGTGTGTCTTTGTGTGTGTTTCTTCGTGTGTGTTTTTGTGTGTGTGTTTCGTGTGTGTCTTTTTGTGTCTGTGTGTTTCTTCGTGTGTGTGTGTCAATGTGTGTGTGTTTCTTCCTGGGTGTGTCTGTGTCTTTGTGTGTGTTTATTCGTGTGTATGTGTTTCTTTGTGCGTGTGTTTGTGTCTTTTTGTGTGTGTTTCTTCTTGTGTGTGTGTTTCTTCGTTTGTATGTCTGTGTCTTTGTGTGTGTGTGTGTGTCTGTGTTTCTTTGTGTGTGTGTCTGTGTGTGTTTCTTTGCATGTTTTTGTGTGTGTGTCTTTGTGTGTGTGTGTCTATGTGTGTGTGTTTTTGTGTGTCTCTGTGTGAATGTGTCTTCGTGTGTGTCTGTCTGTCTTTGTGCGTGTGTGTGTCTTTGAGTGTGTGTGTGTTTCTTCGTGTGTGTCTGTGTCTTTGTGTGTGTGTTTCTTCTTGTGTGTGTGTTTCCTTGTTTGTATGTCTGTGCCTTTGTGTGTGTGTGTCTGTGTTTCTTTGTGTGTGTGTCTGTGTGTGTTTCTTCGCATGTTTTTGTGTGTGTGTGTCTTTGTATGTGTGTGTGTCTATGTGTGCGTGTGTGTGTTTTTGTGTGTCTCTGTGTGTGTGTCTATGTGTGAACGTGTCTTTGTGTGTGTGTGTGTCTTTGAGTGTGTGTGTCTTTGTGTGTGTTTCTTCGTGTGTGTGTCTGTGTCTTTGTGTGTGTGTTTCTTTGTTTGTGTGTCTGTGTCTTTGTGTGTGTGTCTCTGTGTGTTTTTCTTCGCGTGTATTTTTGTGTGTGTGTGTGTGTCTACGTGTGTGCGTGTGTGTTTCTTCGTGTGTGTGTGTGTGTCTATGTGAATGTGTCTTCGTGTGTGTGTGTCCGTGTCTTTGTGTGTGAGTGTGTCTTTGTGTGTGTGTTTCTTCGTGTATGTGTCTTTGTGTGTTTATTTGTATGTGTGTCTATGTGAATGTGTCTTCGTATGTGTGTGTCTTTGATTGTGTGTGTGTCTTTGTGTGTGTGTGTCTTTGTAGGTGTGTGTGTGTTTCTTCATGTGTGTGTGTCTGAGTGTGTGCGTGTCTTTGTGTGTGTGTTTCTTAGTGTGTGTGTCTTTGTGTGTGTGTCTTTGTGTGAGTGTGTCTTTGCATTTGTGTCTTTGTGTGTGTGTCTTCTGGGGGGTCGCGGGGGCAACAGCCTAAGCAGGGAAGCCCAGACTTCCCTCTCCCCAGCCACTTCGTCTAACTCTTCCCGGGGGATCCCCAGGCGTTCCCAGGCCAGCCGGGAGACATAGTCTTCCCAACGTGTCCTGGGTCTTCCCCGTGGCCTCCTACCGGTTGGACGTGCCCTAAACACCTCCCTAGGGAGGCGTTCGGGTGGCATCCTGACCAGATGCCCGAACCACCTCATCTGGCTCCTCTCGATGTGAAGGAGCAGCGGCTTTATATATATATATATATATATATATATATATATATATATATATATATATATATATATATATATATATATATATATATATATATATATATATATATATATATATATATATATATATATATATATATATATATATATATATATATATATATATATATATATATATATATATATATATATATATATATATATATATATATATATATATATATATATATATATATATATACAGTGGGGCAAAAAAGTATTTAGTCAGCCAGCGATTGTGCAAGTTCTCCCACTTAAAATGATGACAGAGGTCTGTCATTTTCATCATAGGTACACTTCAACTGTGAGAGACAGAATGTGAAGAAAAAATCCAGGAATTCACATTTTTAAAGAATTTATTTGTAAATTATGGTGGAAAATAAGTATTTGGTCAACCATTCAAAGCTCTCACTGATGGAAGGAGGTTTTGGCTCAAAATCTCACGATACATGGCCCCATTCATTCTTTCCTTAACACGGATCAATCGTCCTGTCCCCTTAGCAGAAAAACAGCCCCAAAGCATGATTTTTCCACCCCCATGCTTCACAGTAGGTATGGTGTTCTTGGGATGCAACTCAGTATTCTTCTTCCTCCAAACACGACAAGTTGAGTTGATACCAAAAAGGATACATGGATGATACAGCAGAGGATTGGGAGAATGTCATGTGGTCAGATGAAACCAAAATAGAACTTTTTGGTATAAACTCAACTGGTCGTGTTTGGAGGAAGAAGAATACTGAGTTGCATCCCAAGAACACCATATCTACTGTGAAGCATGGGGGTGGAAACATCATGCTTTGGGGCTGTTTTTCTGCTAAGGGGACAGGACGACTGATCTGTGCTAAGGAAAGAATGAATGGGGCCATGTATCGTGAGATTTGGAGCCAAAACCTCCTTCCATCAGCTTTGAATGGTTGACCAAATACTTATTTTCCACCATAATTTACAAATAAATTCTTTAAAAATGTGAATGCCCGGATTTTTTTTTCACATTCTGTCTCTCACAGTTGAAGTGTACCTATGCTGAACATTACAGACCTCTGTCATCATTTTAAGTGGGAGAACTTGCACAATCGCTGGCTGACTAAATACTTCTTTGACCCACTGTATGTCTATAGAGAGAGAGATAGAACAATATTGGACCAATCTTTATATATAATCATTCAAAGGCAAAAGGATGTGAATAACAACATAAACAATTCACTAGACATGCGAACACATGCTGTGGTTGGATCAACTTTTTTATTTACAACACTGGAGCACGACGCAATTGCGCTCACTCGCACACACGCACACTTCCTGTTACACGGCGAGCATGCAGCCACCGACACATTTACCACGACGAGCATTTTTTTTTTCTTTTCGTACACCTGAGACGCGACTGTCGGCACGTGTAGCGCATCGTGTCTCCTAGCCCAGGGGTCGGCAACCTTCATCACTCAAAGATCCATTTTGACCCGTTTCACAAATTAAAGAAGACAACGGGAGCCGCAATCATTCTCGGAACGAAACTTTGTTTTCAGCACAAACTTGATCAAGATTAGACAAACAGTGTACAGGGTTACAGAACAAGAATGAAAACCACATTTCGGTAGAACATCCTCAAAGTAACACATGATAAACGCAACATAACAATTACCCAGAATGCCATGCATCCATGACTCTTTCAGGCCCCCAACCCCGCCCACCTCAACCGACGCACGGAAGGGGGCGGGGGAAGCGTGGTTTGGTGCTAGTGGGGCGTACTTCTATAATATAGCCTAAAAGAGTCATGGATGCAGCGCATTCTGGGTAATTGTTATCATCATCATCATCATCATCGTCAGCCGTTGTCAGTCCGCTGCTGGACGAAAGCCTCAGCATGTTTCTGCCATTTGGCGTTAAAGTCCCCGTAAAAGATGGGAAAAAGGTAAACGCTGGGGAAGGATGAGTAAAAAAATACAATCCAGACTGGGCTTCTAAGGGGGCCCAGTCTGGAGTGGGAAAAAAAAACCCTCCATAGCAAAGCACAAAGACATATTACAACATACATCTCGAGATATCTAGCAACAGAGGGAATGTAGTTCAAGGTCATGATGGTAGGTCGCAGCTTTCAGGCGCTGACCATCCATTCATCACCCCTACGGGATTGAATCGAGGGCGTTGGATTGGGGGACAGGAGGGTGTATGTGTGGCGTATATATTTTTTTGTGGATGTGTGTATAAGCCCATTGTGCAGGGGTCGGGAACCTTTTAGGCTGAGAGAGCCATGGAAGCCAAATATTTTAAGATGTATTTCCGTGAGAGCCGTATAATATTTTTAAACTCTGAATACAACTAAATGCGTGCATTTTTAAGTAAGACCAACATTTTTATAGCATGATAAGTCTCTTATTCTTTTTAATAACATTGATATTCTAAAGCTAATCAATAATAAATAAAACACTAATCATTAATGCGACTTCTTGAACAAGTGCGGTAGAAAACAGATGGACGGATAAAATGCATGAGAATGTTATATATTTTAAACATTAATTTTAGCACTGTGATTACCAGCGGAATTATTCATAATCATACTGTTAAGCCACGTCAGCTAAGATTTATCTGAGAGCCAGATGCAGTCGTCAAAAGAGCCACATCTGGCTCGCGAGCCCTAGGTTCCCTACCCCTGCCATAGTGTGTCTCTGTTCCGCGGCCTTGATGTATTTGCCGCCGCTAGTCGATGTGGCTTCTGCCGCTACACGTACACGACTGCAAGGCATACTGGGTGACACATAGTACACTGAAGGTTGTGATGTAAACAACTTTAACACTCTTACTAATATGCGCCACACTGTGAACCCACACCAAACAAGAATGACAAACACATATCTGGAGAACACCCTCACAGTAACATATTATAAACGCAACATAACAATTGTCCTGGGTATGACGTTAAACTACATCCAGGCATGAGATGGGAGGTTGTGTGTGGGGTTAGCGAGTCCCAACTAACGTCTATAAAAAATGCACACAAAGAACCGTTTGCACCTTCTCTTGTGACTGGCGGGCGGTCAGCGACATAAAGCTGAGCGGGTCCCTGGGTAAATGGGGTGCGGACAACAAACAGGACAGACTAAGTTCAACAGCCCAGTAAGGCAATTAGTCTAGGAGAAGGGTCTCTGATATAAAATACCTCTTCCAACCCGCACCAAGCCAGCGTGGAAGGTGTAGGCTAATAACCAGCATGAAAAGTACGCCAAATGGCAGAAACATGCCGAGGCTTTCGTCCAGCAGTGGCTGACAACGGCTGATGATGATGATGATGTGTGGGGCGGCATGGCGTAGTGGGTAGAGCGGCCGTGCCAGAAACCTGAGGGTTGCAGGTTCGCTTCCCACCTATTGACATCCAAATCGCTGCCGTTGTGTCCTTGGGCTGGACACTTCACCCTTGCCCCCGGTGCAGCTCACACTGGTGAATGAATGATGAATGAATGATTGGTGGTGGTCGGAGGGGCCATCGGCGCAAACTGGCAGCCATGCTTCCGTCAGTCTACCCCAGGGCAGCTGTAGCTACAGATGTAGCTTACCACCACCAGGTGTGAATGAATGATGGGTTCCAAATTCTCTGTGAGCGCTTTGAGTATCTAACAATAGAAAAGCGCGATATAAATCTAATCCATTATTGTTATTATTATGATGATAACAATTACCCAGAATGCGCTTTATCCATGACTCTTTCAGGCTATATTATACAATACACCCCGCCAGCACCAAACCACGCTTCCCCCGCCTCCTTCCGTGCGTCGGTTGAGGTGGGCGGGGTTGGGGGCCTGAAAGAGTCATGGATGTATGGCATTCTGGGTAATTGTTATGTTGCGTTTATAATGTGTTACTGTGAGGATGTTCTCCCAAAATGTGTTTGTCATTCTTGTTTGGTGTGGGTTCACAGTGTGGCGCATATTAGTAAGAGTGTTAAAGTTGTTTATATCACAACCTTCAGTGTAACCTGTATCACCCAGTATGCCTTGCAGTTGTGTACGTGTAGCTGCAGGAGCTACATCGACTAGCGACGGCAAATACATCAATGCCGCAGAACAGACAAACACTATGGGCTTATACACACACACACACATCCACAAAAAAAATTACGCCACACATACACCCTCCTGTCCCCCAATCCAACGCCCTCGATGCAATCCCGTAGGGGTGATGAATGGATGGTCAGCGCCTGAGAGCTGCGGCCTACCACCATGACCTTGAACTTCCTTCCCTCTCTTGCTAGATATCTCGAGATGTATGTTGTAATATGTATATGCAATTTGCTATGGAGGGTTTTTCCCACTCCGAACTGGGCCCCCTTGGGAGCCCAGTCTGGATTGTATTTTTCTACTCAGCCTTCCGGAGCTTTTACCTTTTTCCCGAAATGTGTTTGTCATTCTTGTTTGGTGTGAGTTCACAGTGTGGCGCATATTAGTAAGAGTGTTAAAGTTGTTTATATCACAACTTTCAGTGTACTCTGTGTCGCCCAGTATGCCTTGCAGTCGTGTTTGTGTATCTGCGGAAGCCACATACAACATGTTTTTGGACCGGCAAGATGTCTGCACATGTTGTAGAAGGCGACAAAGGCAATGGCTTCATGGCACGCCCTTATTACTGTTATATGGGTGACCACCAGCGGCTCCCATTGTCTTCTTTAATTTGTGAAACGGGTCAAAATGTAAAGGACGCTAAAAGTAAAGCCATCACGGCACGCCCTCAATATTGTTTTCCGAGTGAAAATCGAAGAATGTTGTCCGGGAGAGGCTCCCAGAACCGGAATCCCCCCGTAATAATTGGGGGGGGTCGGCGATTGTGCAGCTGATCCACATCAGAGTGGCCAAAGAGCGGGTTGCTGACCCCTGTTCTAGCCAAAGAAACAGCGGCTCACGGCGTTTAAAAAGAAAAAAAAGAAAGAAAAAAAAAGAGCACTTCCTGTCTCTTTGCGTGACGACGTCATCAGCAAACAGCAGTAAGGTCGGAGGTCGTAAAGTCACGATGAGCACGTCACCAAGAGCAGATTTCACTTTCAATAACGTCTTCACTTTCAAGCATGAGCAAACCGAAGTAGAGATAAATATTAGCGGGGGCGTGTGCAACGTTTTTCAAGCGCAAACAAGCTGACCGTTGACCCTGCCCGGAGGCCACAAAGCACACGGTTACAGAGAGGAAGTCGTCACCAAGTTAAAAACGCATGCAGTAAAAAGTCGCCCGTTCCTAAATGCTCATCAAGCAGGTGCACGCCGAAAGCTGTCATTAAAGGCCTACTGAAACTACCCACAACGCAGTCTGATAGTTTATATATCAATGATGAAATATTAACATTGCAACACATGCCAATACGGCCTTTTTAGTTTACTAAATTACAATTTTCAATTTCCCGCGGAGTTTCTTCTTGAAAACGTCGCGGAATGATGACGTGTACGCGTGACGTCACGGACTGCTAGGTAATATGAGCGCTGCACACACACACAGCTAAAAGTCCTCTGCTTTAACCGCGTAATTCCACAGTATTTTGGACATCTGTGTTGCTGAATCTTTTGCAATTTGTTCATTTAATAATGGAGACTATAAAGAAGGTGGAAAGCGGTGGATTGCAGCTGTCTTTAGCAGAGCGGTCGAGCGAACATGTTTTCTCTACGTCAACCAGCATGTTTTTGGATGGGGGAATTGTGGTATATGTCTTACCGGAGACATCCGTGGATTATTCGTCGTTCTGCAGCAGCTGTGGGCTTGGCTCCTGGGCTTCTCTCTGAGACACTGCGTGTTCACCTCACCGCAGCCATCCGACCTCGAGGTATGTCTTTACAATCTTTAAAAATCTCACTTAATTAAAAATATAGGCAGATAAGGGATCTTCCACAATGATCCTAGTAAATGTGTCTAATTACATCTGAAACGCTCACACTGGAGCCCGGATCCGTCGCTTTTTTTTTTTCTATTCCTTCACTATCAATATCGTAATTCACAAATCTTTCATCCTCGCTCAAATTAATGGGGAAATTGTCGTTTTTTTCGGTCCGAATAGCTCTTTTTGTTGGAGGCTCTGTGACGCCAAATTTCTTCCCCCTACAGACCCCCCCCCCCCCCCATTTACTTCCGGGGTCATGATTAATACAGACGCTATATTATAAAAATATAACGCTATATTATAAAAATATAACGCTATATTATAAAAATGCAGACGATTTGTTAACGCTATATTATAAAAAAATAAAAAAAAACAATTTACAAACACAAGCTATGGGATGACGTAAGAGGAAACGTGACCCCGGAAGTAAATGAGTCATCCCATAGCTCGTGTTTGTAAATTGTTTTTTTTTAATTTATTTTTTATTTTTCATAATATAGCGTTTACAAAACGTCTGTATTTTTATAATATAGCGTTATATTTTTATAATATAGCGTTAACAAAACGTCTGTATTTTCATAATAAAGCGTTACATCTTTATAATATAACGTTAACAAAACGTCTGTATTTTTATAATGTAGCGTTATATTTTTATAATATAGCGTTAACAAAACGTCTGTATTTTTATAATATAGCGTTATATTTTTATAATATAGCGTTAACAAAACGTCTGTATTTTAATAATATAGCGTTATACTTTTATAATATAGCGTTATATTTTTAATAATATAGCGTTATATTTTTATAATATAGCGTTATATTTGTATAATATAGCGTTAACAAAACGTCTGTATTTTTATAATATAGCGTTATATTTGTATAATATAGCGTTAACAAAACGTCTGTATTTTTATAATATAGCGTTATATTTTTATAATATAGCGTTATATTTTTATAATATAGCGTTATATTTGTATAATATAGCGTTAACAAAACGTCTGTATTTTTATAATATAGCGTTATATTTGTATAATATAGCGTTAACAAAACGTCTGTATTTTTATAATATAGTGTTATATTTTTATAATACAGCGTTATATTTTTATAATATAGCGTTATATTTTTATAATATAGCGTTATATTTTTATAATATAGCGTTATATTTTTATAATACAGCGTTATATTTTTATAATATAGCGTTATATTTTTATAATATAGCGTTATATTTTTATAATACAGCGTTAACAAAACGTCTGTATTAATCATGACCCCGGAAGTAAATGGGGAGGGGGGGGGGGGGGGGGGGGGGGGGGTTGTGAGGAAAGAAATTTGGCATGACAGCTCCTATTAAAAACAAAGTGAGGAGCCATCAACGGGTGACGTCATCGTCCGCGACTTCCGGTACAGGCAAGGCTTTTCTGTTAGCGAGCAAAAGTTGCAAACTTTATCATCGATGTTCTCTACTAAATCCTGTCAGCAAAAATATGGCAATATCGCGAAATGATCAAGTATGACACATAGAATGGACCTGCTATCCCCGTTTGAATAAGAAATTCTCATTTCAGTAGGCCTTTAATGATCGAAAGTGTCATTCTGAGGAATGTAAATAGTCACATGGTCACTGAGGGGCGGGGCCTAGAGTTGACTGGAGGAGGAAGAGGAAATGTGGCGTTGCAAACGTGTGGAAGCTCGCGGGTCGGAGAGGAAGCTTCTGGATGGAAAACAAACAATTCATGAAAAAAAAAAAAATCGGTTTCATTTTCTTTCACAGCGCCCTCTGGTGGATGACGATCCACTTTTGACTGTCACGGCATTAGTCAAGTTTTTTTTAATTTTTTTTTTTACATTCACTAGTACGTTTACATCGAATGAGTCACATGCTATGCGAACACGGTCTTGGTGCTAAGCGGAGCTAAAGCCTCCCAGCCACTAGGGGCGCTGTCACCTGTCACTCAGCGTGTCATCTTCTTCAACTACGTCACGAGAGCAAATACGTACAGCACCGAGTAAAAGTCTTTTCCCGTTGGTCGAAAAAAAGATTTGGCCCCGCCCACCTTCTCCGTTTCTCAAACTAATTCCAGACGGTTTGCGTCGCATGCCGGGCCTGCTGTCAATCAATCAGTTGTCAAGCCGATAAGTGATCCATTCAAAAGGACAGGAAGTCAGCTGGGTGGAAACAAAGACGGAAAAAGTCAGCGGCAAACTTCGCATGAGAAAAACAAGCATGTGATAAGGACGTTGTAAATACATGATAAATACGAGATAAGGACAAGATGAAGACAAAATAAAGACGAGATAACCACATGATAAAGAGAAGATAAAGACAAGATAAGGACAAGATAAAAACAAAACAAAGACAAGATAGAGACAAGATAAAGACAAAATAAATACAAGATAAAGACATGATAAAGACAAGATACAGACAAGGACAAAATAAAGACAAGATAAGGACAAGATAAAAACAAAATAAAGACAAGATGAATACACGATAAGAACAAGATAAAGACACAATAAGGACAAGATAAAGACAACATACAGAAAAAATAAGGACGGGACAAGATAAATACATGGTAAAGACAAGATAGATGGATAGATAGATAGATAGTACTTTATTGATTCCTTCAGGAAAATTAAAATATAAATAAAATAAAATAACACGATAAGGACAAAATATGGACAAGATAAGGACAAGATCAAGAAAATATAAAAACAAGATAAAGACATTATAAAGACAAGATAAAGACAAGATACGGACAAAATAAGGACAGGACAAGATCAATACATAGTAAAGACAAGATAAAGACAAGATAAGGACAAAATATGGACAAGATAAGGACAAGATAAAAAAAAATAAAGACAAGATAAAGACAAAATAAATACGAGATTAAGAAAAGATAAAGACAAGATAAAGACATGATATACAAAAGGTAAAGACACGATAAAGACATGGTAAAGACAAAATAAATACAAGATTAAGAAAAGATAAAGACAAGATAAAGACATAATATAGAAAAGATAAAGACACGATAAAGACAAGATAAAGACATGATTGAAACAAGATAAGGACAAGCTAAAGACAAGATAAAGACATTAAAAGACAAGATAAAGACATGATATAAAAAGATAAAGACATGATAAAGACAAGATGAAGACATGATGAAGACAAGTTACGGACACGATAAAGACAAGATAAAGACATGATAAAGACAAGATAAGGAAAGGTAAAAAAAGATAAAGACAAGATAAAGACATGATAAAGACAAAATTAATACATGATAAGGACAAGATAAAGACAAGATAAACACACGATAAAGACAAGATAAAGACAAGATTTATACAAGATAAAGACATTATACAAAAGATAAAGATATAATAAAGACATGATAAAGACAAAATAAATACAAGATTAAGAAAAGATAAAGACAAGATAAAGACATGATATAGAAAATATAAAGACATGATTGAAACAAGATAAGGACAAGATAAAGACAAGATAAAGACATTAAAAGACAAGATAAAGACATGATAAAGACAAGATAAAGACATGATATAGAAAAGATAAAGACAAGATAAAGACAAGATAAAGACATTAAAAGACAAGATAAAGACATGATAAAGACAAGATAAAGACATGATATAGAAAAGATAAAGACATGATAAAGACATGATAAAGACATGATGAAGACAAGTTACGGACACGATAAAGACAACATTAATACATTAATACAGGGCAAATCACTCGACTGAGACAGCCCTCGCAAAACTGACTAATGATCTATTGCTAACGATGGACTCTGATGCGTCATCTATGTTGCTGCTCCTCGATCTTAGCGCTGCTTTCGATACCGTCGATCATAATATTTTATTAGAGCGTATCAAAATACGAATTGGTATTTCAGACTCAGCCCTGTCATGGTTTAACTCTTATCTTACTGATAGGATGCAGTGCGTCTCCTATAACAGTGTGACCTCGGACTATGTTAAGGTAACGTGTGGAGTTCCCCAGGGTTCGGTCCTTGGCCCTGTACTCTTCAGCATCTACATGCTGCCGCTAGGTGACGTCATACGCAAATACGGTATTAGCTTTCACTGTTATGCTGATGACACCCAACTCTACATGCCCCTAAAGCTGACCAACACGCCGGACTGTAGTCAGTTGGAAGCGTGTCTTAATGAAATTAAACAATGGATGTCCGCTAACTTTTTGCAACTTAACGCCAAAAAAACGGAAATGCTGATTATCGGTCCTGCTAGACACCGACCTCTATTTAATAATACAACTTTAACATTTGACAACCAAATAATAAAACAAGGTGACTCTGTAAAAAATCTGGGTATTATCTTCGACCCAACTCTCTCCTTTGAGTCACACATTAAAAGCGTTACTAAAACGGCCTTCTTTCATCTCCGTAATATCGCTAAAATTCGCTCCATTTTGTCCACTAAAGACGCCGAGATCATTATCCATGCGTTTGTTACGTCTCGTCTCGATTACTGTAACGTATTATTTTCGGGTCTCACAATGTCTAGCATTAAAAGATTACAGTTGGTACAAAATGCGGCTGCTAGACTTTTGACAAGAACAAGAAAGTTTGATCACATTACGCCTGTACTGGCTCACCTGCACTGGATTCCTGTGCACTTAAGATGTGACTTTAAGGTTTTACTACTTACGTATAAAATACTACACGGTCTAGCTCCAGCCTATCTTGCCGATTGTATTGTACCATATGTCCCGGCAAGAAATCTGCGTTCAAAAGACTCCGGCTTATTAGTGATTCCTAGAGCTCAAAAAAAGTCTGCGGGCTATAGAGCGTTTTCCGTTCGGGCTCCAGTACTCTGGAATGCCCTCCCGGTAACAGTTCGAGATGCTACCTCAGTAGAAGCATTTAAGTCTCATCTTAAAACTCATCTGTATACTCTAGCCTTTAAATAGACCTTTTTAGACCAGTTGATCTGCCGCTTCTTTTCTTTCTCCTATGTCCCCCCCTCCCTTGTGGAGGGGGTCCGGTCCGATGACCATGGATGAAGTACTGACTGTCCAGAGTCGAGACCCAGGATGGACCGCTCGTCGGGACCCAGGATGGACCGCTCGCCTGTATCGGTTGGGGACATCTCTACGCTGCTGATCCGCTTGAGATGGTTTCCTGTGGACGGGACTCTCACTGCTGTCTTGGAGCCACTATGGATTGAACTTTCACAGTATCATGTTAGACCCGCTCGACATCCATTGCTTTCGGTCCCCTAGAGGGGGGGGGTTGCCCACATCTGAGGTCCTCTCCAAGGTTTCTCATAGTCAGCATTGTCGCTGGCGTCCCACTGAATGTGAATTCTCCCTGCCCACTGGGTGTGAGTTTTCCTTGCCCTTTTGTGGGTTCTTCCGAGGATGTTGTAGTCGTAATGATTTGTGCAGTCCTTTGAGACATTTGTGATTTGGGGCTATATAAATAAACATTGATTGATTGATTGATTGATGATAAGGACAAAATGAAGACATGATAAAGACATGATAAAGACAAGATTAATACATGATAAGGACAAGATAAAGACAAGATAAAGACATGATAAAGACAAAATAAAGACAAGATAAAGACAAGATAAAGACATGATAAAGACAAGATAAAGACATGATAAAGACATGATAAAGACAAGATGAAGACATGATAAAGACCTGATAAAGACAAGATAAGGACATGATAAAGTCAAGATAAAGACAAGATAAAGACATGATAAAGACAAGATAAAGACATGATAAAGACAAGATAAAGACATGATAAAGACATGATAAAGACAAGATGAAGACATGATAAAGACCTGATCAAGACAAGATAAGGACATGATAAAGACAAGATAAAGACATGATAAAGACAAGATAAGGACAAGATAAATCAAGATAAAGACATGATAAAGACAAGATAAAGACATGATAAAGACAAGATGAAGACATGATAAAGACAAGATAAAGACAAGATGAGGACATGATAAAGACAAGATAAGGACAAGATACAGACAAGATAAAGACATGATAAAGACAAGATAAAGACATGATAAAGACATGATAAAGACATGATGAAGACATGATAAAGACCTGATAAAGACAAGATAAGGACATGATAAAGACAAGATAAAGACAAGATAAAGACAAGATAAGGACAAGATAAAGACAAGATAAAGACAAGATAAAGACAAGATAAAGACAAAATAAAGACATGATAAAGACATGATGAAGACATGATAAAGACAAGATAAAGACAAGATAAAAACAAGATAAAGACATGATAAAGACAAGATAAAGACAAGATAAAGACAAGATAAGGACAAGATAAAGACAAGATAAAGACAAGATAAAGACAAGATAAAGACAAAATAAAGACATGATGAAGACATGATAAAGACATGATAAAGACAAGATAAAGACAAGATAAAGACAAGATAAAGACAAGATAAAGACAAGATAAAGACATGATAAAGACAAAATAAATACAAGATAAAGACAAGATAAAGACATGATAAAGACAAGATAAAGACATGATAAAGACATGATAAAGACAAGATGAAGACATGATAAAGACCTGATAAAGACAAGATAAGGACATGATAAAGACAAGATAAAGACAAGATAAAGACATGATAAAGACATGATAAAGACAAGATAAAGACATGATAAAGACATGATAAAGACAAGATGAAGACATGATAAAGACCTGATCAAGACAAGATAAGGACATGATAAAGACAAGATAAAGACATGATAAAGACAAGATAAGGACAAGATAAATCAAGATAAAGACATGATAAAGACAAGATAAAGACATGATAAAGACAAGATGAAGACATGATAAAGACAAGATAAAGACAAGATGAGGACATGATAAAGACAAGATAAGGACAAGATACAGACAAGATAAAGACATGATAAAGACAAGATAAAGACATGATAAAGACATGATAAAGACATGATGAAGACATGATAAAGACCTGATAAAGACAAGATAAGGACATGATAAAGACAAGATAAAGACAAGATAAAGACAATATAAGGACAAGATAAAGACAAGATAAAGACAAGATAAAGACAAAATAAAGACATGATAAAGACATGATGAAGACATGATAAAGACAAGATAAAGACAAGATAAAAACAAGATAAAGACATGATAAAGACAAGATAAAGACAAGATAAAGACAAGATAAGGACAAGATAAAGACAAGATAAAGACAGACATGTTAAGATAGAGGGAGACACTTTGACTGCATTTAGGCCCTATTTACACTGCACATAAATCTGGTTTCTTTGGCCTCAAGTGACACAGATGTGATATTTTTTTCCAATCTAAACGCTCCAAAGTGCTTCAAATCTGATCTTTCCACATCACATTTAGGCCACATAACGCATTGGGACTTGAGTGGAATCACATTGGGACTACACTGGGACCACATTGGGGACAGAGTGGGACCACATTGGGGCCACATTGGGGCCACATTGGGACCACATTGGGACCACATTGGTATCACATTGGGACTACAGTGGGACCACATTGGGGCCACGTTGGGATCACATTGGGACTAGAGTGGGACCACATTGGGGAAAAAATTGGGACTAGAGTGGGACCACATTGGGGCAACACTGGGACTACAGTGGGACCATATTGGGACTACAGTGGGACCACATTGGGACCATATTGGGATCACATTGGGACTACAGTGGGACCACATTGGGGCCACGTTGGAATCACATTGGGACTACAGTGGGACCACATTGGGACTACAGTGGGACCACATTGGGACTACAGTAGGACCATATTGGGACTACAGTGGGACCACATTGGAATCACATTGGGGCCACATTGGGATCACATTGGAACTACAGTGGGACCACATTGGGGACACATTAGAACTAGAGTGGGACCACATTGGGGCCACATTGGTATCACATTGGGACTAGAGTGGGACCACATTGGGGCCACGTTGGGATCACATTGGGACTAGAGTGGGACCACATTGGGGCAAAATTAGGACTAGAGTGGGACCACATTGGGGCAACACTGGGACTACAGTGGGACCATATTGGGACTACAGTGGAACCACATTGGGACTACAGTGGGACCATATTGGGACTACAGTGGGACCACATTAGGACTAGAGAGGGACCACATTGGGACTACAGTGGGACCATATTGGGACTACAGTGGGACCACATTGGGATCACATTGGGACTACAGTGGGACCACATTGGGGCCACGTTGGGATCACATTGGGACTACAGTGGGACCATATTGGGACTACAGTGGGACCACATTAGGACTAGTGTGGGACCACATTGGGACCATATTGGGACTACAGTGGGACCACATTGGGATCACATTGGGACTACAGTGGGACCACATTGGGGCCACGTTGGGATCACATTGGGACTACAGTGGGACCACATTGGGGCAACATTGGGACTACAGTAGGACCATATTGGAACTACTGTGGGACCACATTGGAATCACATTGGGGCCACATTGGGATCACATTGGAACTACAGTGGGACCACATTGGGGACACATTGGAACTAGAGAGGGACCACATTAGGGCCGCATTGGGATCACGTTGGTACTACAGTGGGACCACATTGGGACTAGAGTGGTGCCACATTGGGATCAGATTGGGAATACAGTACAGTGGGACCACATTGGGACCATATTGGGAATACAGTGGGACCATATTGGGACTACAGTGGGACCACATTGGAATCACATTGGGACCATATAGGGACTATAGTGGGAACATTTTGGAGCCAAATCGGGACAAGAGTGGGGCTACATTGGGATCACATTGAGACTAGAGTGGGACCACATTGAGACTAGAGTGGGACCACATTGGGATCACATAGGGGCCACATTGGGATCAGATTGGGACCACATTGGGACCATATTGGGAATACAGTGGGACCACATTGGGACTACAGTGGGACCACATTGGAATCACATTGGGACCATATAGGGACTATAGTGGGAACATTTTGGAGCCACATTGGGACAAGAGTGGAGCTACATTGGGATCACATTGAGACTAGAGTGGGACCACATTGGGATCACATTGGGATCAGATTGGGACCACATTGGGACCATATTGGGAATACAGTGGGACCACATTGGGACTACAGTGGGACCACATTGGAATCACATTGGGACCATATAGGGACTATAGTGGGAACATTTTGGAGCCACATTGGGACAAGAGTGGAGCTACATTGGGATCACATTGAGACTAGAGTGGGACCACATTGGGATCACATTGGGATCAGATTGGGACCACATTGGGATCATATCGGGACTACAGTGGGAGCACATTGGGGCCACATTGGTATCCCATTGGGATCCCATTGGGACCACAGTGGGACCACAGTGGGACTACAGTGGGACCAAATTAGGAGTACATTTGGGGCCACATTGGGGCCTGTGCGAGTGTATACTGGAGTGTGACAAAGATCAAATTTTACTTGCATGTCAACAGTCAGTTGGAAAGAAATCAGTTTTTTTTTTTTTTTGGGCCACTTTGTCCTGCAGTGTAAACATAATCCAAAGATTAAATTGGAAGCACTTTAGAGTGTTTACACTGGCAAAAAAAAAAAAATCTCATCCGTGTCACTTGAGGGCAGATTTGGTGTGCAGGGTAAACGGAGCCTTTGGGTCCTCATTTTGCTAGCATGCTGCTCCAGTAAAGGTCAGGGGGTCATACTTGCTGAGCGTGGAGGCGGAGCCTGAGCGATGAAAGTGGACAATCTGCCACTTCCCGTCACGGCGGTGCCACACCCGGGTCTCCTCTGATTGGACGGTGCGTGGCGTCCCGTTGGCGTCGATGTACTGCGTCACGCGGATGTAAGCGATGCACGCCGCCTCCTCCCCCACCAGGTGGATGTGAGGGTTCAAGATGGTGGTGTGCACCGGTTTGCTGTTCTTCGACCACACTGACACACACACACACACACACACACACACACACACACACACACACACACACACACACAGTCAGTTGGATCGGAGTGGCAGCGGCAAGGAGCGGACAGGAACAGGTTTGCTCACGGTTTTCAAAATAAAAGCGATGGAAATCCAACCCTTCGACCAGGTTCCCCAAAGCTTCGGGTTCAAACGCCGTCACGGCCGGGTCGCACATTTTTCTGAGGAGAAAGGACGCACGGGAAACAGCTCAAGGGCTTCCTGTGAGAGAACCTTCAAAATAAAAGTCGGTACTTACGTGTAACTCTCAAAGTCACCGTTACTGATGGCCTCGATTAGCATCTCCGTCACTTTGATGATGTCTTGCTTCCTCACTGAAACACACACACACGCGCTATGTTGACTACTATGTGTGTGTGTTCTTGTATTTCTGCCCTTCTTGAGACATCAACAAGAAAAAGTACCTTTCATATGAACAAGTTAGGACCGAAATCATGGTCCCAATACGGAAAAAACATTGCATCAAATAGAGAATGTCTCATTTGCACCCCCTGGTGGTGAAATCTATCAAAATTAGGCTGGTGCCAAAAAGGAGGGATTTTTCAAATTGACTGTGTCAGATTTAAAAGGGCTCCCCCTCTGGTCAACATATGAAATAACAGGTGTGTGTAAGAAATTTAAATGCGCCCCCTATGGCCAACATATGTAATAACAAGCGTGTGTCAAAAATGTAAATGCACCCACTTTAGCCAAAATGAATAAAAATAAATAAATGTATATTGACATACTGTAATAACTTGTAGTAAATAATGAAGATTAAAAACAATTAGAAACAAAACATAAAAAAAATTAAATAAATAAAAGCAGTCTTTTTCTCAGTGTGTTGACATTTTTTCTTATAAAATTGGGAACAAATTCTGATGTTCTTTCTGTTTCTGTAATATTGCAATGTTTTCTCGTAAAATTATTACTTTTTTATGTGAGATTATTACTTTTTAATGCAAAATGGCAACATTTGTCATATAAAATGCTGACTTTTATCACAATATTGCCAATTTTTTTTGTTGTTCTTGTAAAATCTGACATTTTTTTTGTAAAATTATGACTTTTGTCATAATTTTTGCCTAGTGAAATTCAGATTATTATAATATTGCCAAAATGTTTAAGTTTTCTTATAATATTGTGACTTTTGTCGAGTAAAATTACAACTCTTTTCATTAAATTGCCCAAATTTTAAGCTTTTCTTGTAAAATTGTGACTGTTACTGAAGAAAATTCCAACTTTTATCATAATATCGCACAAATGTTCAGTTTTTCTGGTAAAATTTTGACTTGCTTAGTGTAAAATGACGACTTTTATAATAATACCGCCAAAATTCTACGTTTTCTTGCGAAATTGTGACCTTTTCCTGGTGAAATTCCAAGTCATTTTTCACAACAAGCTTTTTTATATTTGCATAGTTTGTATGTATTATTAATGTTGTAAATACAAATCTTTATATATCTAGAAAGGGTGGGCCTAAAAAGGTAGGCATTTTTCGGCGGTCTCAAGAAGGCAACAAATATAAGAATGTGTCTGTGTGTGTTTGTGTATATTTCTATCCTTCCTGAGACACCAACAAGGAAAAGTACCGATGAACAAGTTAGGACATAAATCATGGTCCCAATATGGAAAAAACATTGCATCAAATAGAGAATGTCTCATTTGCACCCCCTGGTGGTGAAATCTATCAAAATTAGGCTGGTGCCAAAAAGGAGGGATTTTTCAAATTGACTGTGTGTCAGATTTAAAAGGTCTCCCCCTCTGGTCAACATATAAAATAACAAGTGTGTGTAAGAAATTGAAATGCGCCCCCTATGGCCAAAATGAATAAAAAAATAAATGTATATAGGCATACTGTAATAACTCGAAGTAAATAATGAGGATAAAAAAAAAAAAATAGAAAAAATAAATACATTTTAAAAAAACAACAAAAAGCAGTCTTTTTCTCAGTGTGTTAACTTTTTTTTATACAATTGGGAACAATTTCTCATATTTATGTTTCTGTAAAATTTTCTCGTAAAATTAATACTTTTTTACGTAAAATTATTACTTTTTAATGCAAAATGGTGACATTTGTGTTATAAAATGCTGACTTTTATCACAATATTGCCAATTTTTATGTTGCTCTTGTAAAATCTGACATTTTTGAGTAAAATTATGACTTTTGTCCTGATTGTATTTTTATTTATTTAATTTTTTTAATTTGAATATTGCCAAAATGTTGAAATTTTCTTCCAAATTTGTGACTTTTGTCGAGTAAAATTACGACTATTTTCATAAGATTGCCAACATTTTAAGCTATTCTTGTAAAATTGTGACTGTTACTGAGGAAAATCCCAACTTTCATCATAATATCGCACAAATGTTCAGTTTTTCTTGTAAAATTTGGACTTGCTTTGAGTAAAATGACAACTTTTATTATAATACTGCCAAAATTCAAAGTTGTTCTTGCAAAATTATGACCTTAGACTTATTTTCCACAACAAGCTATTTTATATTTGCATAGTATGTATATATTATTAATGTTGTAAATACAAATCTTTATATATCTAGAAAGAGTGGTCCTAAAGAGGTCGGCATTTTTCGGGAGGTCTCAAGAAGGAAAGAAATACAAGAACATGTGTGTGTTCTTGAATTTCTACCCTTCCTGAGACATCAAAAAGGAAAAGTAGCTTCCATATGAGGACCGGTGAACAAGTTAGGACATAAATCATGGTCCCAATTCGGGAAAACCATTGCATCTAATAGAGAATGTCTCATTTGCACCCCTGGTGGTGAAATCTATCCAAATGAAGGTGGTCCTAAAAAGGAGGGATTTTTCAAATTGACTATGTGTCGGTTTTAAAAGAGCTCCCCTCTGGTCAACATATGAAATAACAAGTGTGTAAGAAATTGAAATGCGCCCCCTTTGGCCAAAATTCATTAAAAAAATAAAATAAAGATGTGTATAAAGACATACAGTAATAACTTGAAGTAAATAATGAAGATTAAAAACCAATTACAAAAAAAATAAAATAAAACCAGTCTTTTTCTCACAATGTGTCAACTTTTTTCTGATAAAAATGGGAACAATTCCTCATGTTCTGTTTCTGTATCGTAAAATTGTTACTTTTTTTTAAAGTAAAATTATTACTTTTTAATGCAAATTGGCAACATTTGTCATATAAAATGATGACTTTTATTACAATATTTGTTGTTGTTCTTGTAAAATAGTGAAATTTTTTTAGTAAAATGACGACTTTTGTCATGACTTTTGCAGAGTAAAATTCCGATTATTATTATAATATTGACAAAAAATGTAAGTTTTCTTATCAAATTGTGACTTTTGTCAAGTAAAATTGTGACTCTTTTCATAAAATTAAAAAAAAGTAAGCTTTTCTTGTAAAATTGCGACTGTTATTGAGTACAATTCCGACTTTTATCATAATATTGCACAAAAATTCCAAGTTTTTCTTGCAAAATTATGACCTTTTTCTTGTGAAATTCCGACTTATTTTCCACAACAAGCTATTTTATATTTGCATAGTATGTATATATTATTAATGTTGTAAATACAAATCTTTATATATCTAGAAAGAGTGGTCCTAAAGAGGTCGGCATTTTTCGGGAGGTCTGAAGAAGGAAAGAAATACAAGAATATGTGTGTGTTCTTGAATTTCTACCCTTCCTGAGACATCAAAAAGGAAAAGTAGCTTCCATATGAGGACCGGTGAACAAGTTAGGACATAAATCATGGTCCCAATTCGGAAAAACCATTGCATCTAATAGAGAATGTCTCATTTGCACACCTGTTGGTGAAATCCATCAAAATGAAGGTGGTTCTAAAAAGGAGGGATTTTTCACATTGACTATGTGTCGGTTTTAAAAGAGCTCCCCCTCTGGTCAACAAATGAAATAACAAGTGTGTGTAAAAATTTGAAATGCGCCCCCTTTGGCCATCTTATAAACACCCGTGGTGTTGAAATCTATCACAATTACGGTAGTCCAAAAAAGGAGGGGTTTTTCACTTTGACTATGTGTCGGTTTTAAAAGAGCTCCCCCTCTGGTCAACATATGAAATAACAAGTGTGTGTAAAAATTTGAAATGCGCCCCCTTTGGCCATCTTATAAACACCCGTGGTGTTGAAATCTATCACAATTACGGTGGTCCAAAAAAGGAGGGGTTTTTCACTTT
This sequence comes from Nerophis ophidion, assembly GCF_033978795.1. NCBI lineage: Eukaryota > Metazoa > Chordata > Actinopteri > Syngnathiformes > Syngnathidae > Nerophis > Nerophis ophidion. Next base: position 5,459,868 of record NC_084638.1, read on the forward strand.
GACTATGTGTCGGTTTTAAAAGAGCTCCCCCTCTGGTCAACAAATGAAATAACAAGTGTGTGTAAAAATTTGAAATGCGCCCCCTTTGGCCATCTCATAAACACCCGTGGTGTTGAAATCTATCACAATTACGGTGGTCCAAAAAAGGAGGGGTTTTTCACTTTGACTATGTGTCGGTTTTAAAAGAGCTCCCCCTCTGGTCAACATATGAAATAACAAGTGTGTGTAAAAATTTGAAATGCGCCCCCTTTGCCGAAAATTCATAAAAAAAATAAATGTTGTAAATACAAATCTTTATATATCTAGAAAGGGTGGTCCTAAAAACGTAGGCATTTTTTGGAGGTCTAATGAAGGTAAGAAATACAACAAAGTGTGTCTGTACCTCTGGTGTCCTCGTCCTCGATGGTTGTGTTTGTGCTCTCGGAGGACTCCTGCGACAACAGGAAGTGTGGCTTGTTAGTACAGGAAGTGGCAAACACGGAAAGCTACTCATTGATGTATGATCAAACAGTGGCGTCTTCCTCCCTCCCAGCACAAGCTCCGCCCCCTGACGCCAAACAAACACCGAGCCGTCACCTTGACGCCGTCGGTTTTCTTGTTGCCGCCGCTCTTTCCTCCTGGAGGCGGAAGCACGACACGTCAATACGGCGGCGCCGATTTACCCTGCCGGGTTGCTGGACTCACCTGAGAAGTTCCTGGTGGCCAACATGGTGGTCAAGATGGCTCCCTGAGGAGAGGAGAAACACGTCAGCCAATCAGGAAGCAGCACAAAGCCACGCCCCCTTCGTTCCTCGACCCGGCTTACCTTGAGTTTGCGTCGGGCGTTGAACTTCTTCAGACACTCCACCGTCTCCTGCCTGTGCATGCAGGACGCCACCGTGGAGCGATGCTGAGGGGGGTGGGGGTACACGTCAGCCAATCAGACGAGGGCACGGGACAAAGAACGGAGCGAGGGTAAGCGTCCTCACCGAGATCCACGGGTGTTTGAGCGCCTCCGCCGCCGAGATGCGCTTGGCCGGGTTGATGGTCAGCATCTTGTTGATGAGATCCTTGGCCTCCGGGGTCACCGTGTCCCACTCGGGGGACGGGAACTGTGGGCGGGGTCAAGCACACGCTAAAGCAGTGGTTCTTAACCTGGTTTCGATCAGGGGTTCGGCGAAGGGCAAGACACACTTGACTCATCGTGTAGATAAAAACTTCTCCCTATGGATACCACCAAACAACGTTCTTTCTAATTTTCCATCTGATTTTGCAGGTGTGTAATTTGTTGTGAGTTCATGCACTGTGTTGGTTTTGTTCTTTGAACAAGATGACGTTCATGCACGGTTCGTATTGTCTGTCCGCGGAAAACAAACATCCTAATCTACGATTTGACTCTCTCGAACGGCCTTGACGCTGTGGAAACAGGACCAGGCTGTTCTGAAAACACCCCTATGAATGATAGACGCTTTTGACCTCCCTCCCTCCTCAACGACACCTGGCATCGAACTTTTGCAGATCGGCCTCAGTCAAAAAAACATTACATCATCACACCCAAGACAATTGGGCATACACGCACACACCTCCCAACCCCACCCCACGCCTTCACCACCGCTTTGTCCCCTAGGGGTGATGGTCGGATGGCAGCGCTTCAAGCAGCAGTCGCCTTCCAGGGCCACTGCACTAAAGCCGACGCGGTGACGGCGGTTTGATTCCAAAAGTCACGTGACCTACGTCGTACGCTCCCGCCTTGATCTGCTGGTACAGACGGTGCTGATCTTCATCCCAGAACGGGGGGTAGCCCACCAGCAGGATGTAGAGGATCACACCTGGGGGGGGGGGACACACAGGACACACCTGAGGACACACCTGAGGACACGCCCAGGGGACACAAAAAACACACCTGAGGACAGGCCTGAGGACATGAGACAAAGCTGAGGAGACAGGACATGCCCCAGGAGACAAATCCTACTTTAGACACACCAGAGGACATAAGACACGCCTGAGGAGAGGAAACAAGGAGACAAGTGGCGGAGGCAAGGACATGAATAGAGACAACATGTGGAGGAAGGGGGAGGAGTCAAGGTGGTCAAACATGGAGACGAGTGAAGGAGATTGCAATCTGACCACAGGCCCACAAGTCCACCGCTTTCCCGTAGGGGTCCTTCCTCAGGACCTCGGGGGAAAGATACCCGGGAGTCCCCGCGAAACCTGTAGACACACACACACACACACTGCCTTAGCAACGTGGTGATGTAATGATGATGATGTCATCGTACCAAACCACGCCTGCTGCTCGCCCTCCACCTCGATGGCGAGACCGAAGTCGGCCAATTTGACGGCGGCGCCTTTGGACTTGGAGGCGAGAAGCAGGTTCTCCGGCTGGAAGAAGACCACGCCCACATGTCATCACCACAGCCCTAAGAACCGCGCTCGGCTCCAACGCTAACCTTCAGGTCTCGGTGGACCACGCCCATCTGGTGACAGTGGAGCACCGCCTCCAAGATCTGTTGGATACAATGACTGTGGACATGGTGGACATGGCGGACATGGTGGACATGGTGGACATGGTGGATATGGTAGACATGTGAGTATGTTGTGCATGGTGAACATGTTGTACATGGTGGACATGTGGATATGGTAGACATGGTGGACATGGTGGACATGGTGGAGATAGTGGACATGGTGGATATGGTGGACATGGTGGACATGGTGGAGATAGTGGACATGGTGGACATGGTGGACATGGTGGACATGGTGGATATGGTGGACATGGTGGACATGGTGGACATGGTGGACATGGTGGACATGGTGGATATGGTAGACATGTGAGTATGTTGTGCATGGTGAACATGTTGTACATGGTGGACATGTGGATATGGTAGACATGTTGTACATGTGGAGACGGTGGACATGTGGACATGGTGGACACGTGGAGATGGTGGACATGGTAGACATGTGGTGACAAGGTGGACATGGTGTGCATGGTGGACGTGGAGATGGTGGACATGTGGATATGGTGGACAGAGATATGGAGGACACAGGGATATGGTGGACATGTGGATATGGTGGACACAGGGATATGGTGGACACAGGGATATGGTGGACACGTGGAGACGGGGGAAATGGTGGAGATGGTGAACATAGGGATATGGTAGACATGGTTGGCATGTGGACATGGTGGAGATGGTGAACATAGGGGTATGGTGGACATGGTGGAGACAGTGGACATGTGGATATGGTGGACATGGTTGGCATGTGGACATGGTGGAAATGTGGAGATGGTGGACATGTGGATATGGTGGACATGGTAGACGAGTGGATACGGTGGACATGTGGAGATGGTGGACATGGTAGACGTGGTGACAATGTGGACATGGTGGGCATGTGAAGATGGTGGACAGGTGGAGATGGTGGACATGGTTGGCATGTGGACATGGTGGAAATGTGGAGATGGTGGACATGTGGATATGGTGGACATGGTAGACGAGTGGATACGGTGGACATGTGGAGATGGTGGACATGGTAGACGTGGTGACAATGTGGACATGGTGGGCATGTGAAGATGGTGGACAGGTGGAGATGGTGGACATGGTAGACATGTGGTGACAAGGTGGACATGGTGTGCATGGTGGACGTGGAGATGGTGGACATGTGGATATGGTGGACAGAGATATGGAGGACACAGGGATATGGTGGACATGTGGATATGGTGGACACGTGGATATGGTGGACACAGGGATATGGTGGACACAGGGATATGGTGGACACGTGGAGACGGGGGAAATGGTGGAGATGGTGAACATAGGGATATGGTAGACATGGTTGGCATGTGGACATGGTGGAGATGGTGAACATAGGGGTATGGTGGACATGGTGGAGACAGTGGACATGTGGATATGGTGGACATGGTTGGCATGTGGACATGGTGGAAATGTGGAGATGGTGGACATGTGGATATGGTGGACATGGTAGACGAGTGGATACGGTGGACATGTGGAGATGGTGGACATGGTAGACGTGGTGACAATGTGGACATGGTGGGCATGTGAAGATGGTGGACAGGTGGAGATGGTGGACGTGTGAATATGGTGGATAATGTGGATATGGTTGACATGTGGATATGTGAATATGGTGGACATGTAAATATGTTGGACATGTCAATATGGTGGATATGTGGAGATGGTGGACATGGTAGATAATGTGGATATGGTGGACATAGTGGATATGTGGAGATGGTGGACATGGTAGATAATGTGGATATGGTGGACATAGTGGATATGTGGAGATGGTGGACATGTCAATATGGTGGATATGTGGAGATGGTGGATAATGTGGATACGGTGGACATGGTGGATATGTGGAGATGGTGGACATGTGGATATGGTGGAGATGGTGGATAATGTGGATACGGTGGACATGGTGGATATGTGGAGATGGTGGACATGTGAATACGGTAGACATGTGAATATGGTGGATAATGTGGATATGTGGAAATGGTGGACATGGTGGACATGTGGATATGGTGGACATTGTGAATATGGTGGATAATGTGGATATGGTGGACATGTGGATATGTGGATATGGTGGACATTGTGAATATGGTGGACATGTGGATAATGTGGAAATGGTGGACATGTGGATATGTGGATATGGTGGAAATTGTGAATATGGTGGACATGTGGATATGTGGATATGGTGGACATTGTGAATATGGTGGACATGTGGATATGTGGATATGGTGGACATTGTGAATATGGTGGACATGTGGATATGGTGGACATTGTGAATATGGTGGACATGGTGGATAATGTGGATATGGTCAACATGGTGGATAATGTGGATATGGTGGACATGTAAATATGGTGGATATGTGGGGATAGGGGACATTGTGAATATGGTGAACATGGTGGATAATGTGGATATGGTGGACATGTGAATATGGTGGATAATGTGGAAATGGTGGACATGGTATACATGTGGATACGGTGGAAATGTGGACATATGGATATGGTGGACATGTGGACATAGTGGAAATGTGGAGATGGTGGACATGGTGGGTATGTTATACATGGTGGACACGTGGAGATAGTGGTCATGTGGATATGGTGGACATCGTGGACATGTTTTAATGGTGGACATGTACATGGTGGACACGTGGAGATAGTGGTCATGTGGATATGGTGGACATGGTGGAGATGGTGGACATGTGTTAATGGTGGACATGTTGTACATGGTGGACACGTGGAGATAGTGGTCATGTGTATATGGTGGACATGGTGGAGATGGTGGATATGGTGGACATGGTGGACATGGTGGAGATAGTGGATATGGTGGACATGGTGGACACGTGGAGATAGTGGTCATGTGTATATGGTGGACATGGTGGAGATGGTGGATATGGTGGACATGGTGGACATGGTGGAGATAGTGGATATGGTGGACATGGTGGAGATGGTGGAGATAGTGGATATGGTGGACATGGTGGAGATGGTGGATATGGTGGATATGGTGGACATGGTGGAGATAGTGGATATGGTGGACATGGTGGACATGGTGGAGATAGTGGATATGGTGGACATGGTGGAGATGGTGGAGATGGTGGATATGTGGATATGGTGTACATTTGGATACGGTGGAAATGTGGACATGTGGAGATGATGGACATGTGGACATGGTATACATGTGGATATGGTGGACATGGTGCACATGTGGAGATGATGGATATGTGGACATGTTGACATGGTGAGAGAGGGATACGGGTCAAAGGTGGCAAAGAGTGCTGCCACCTGTCGTTTACTCACCTAGCATCGGCTTCGCTGTAATATTCCCGGGCTACAATGTCCTCAAACAGCTCGCCACCTGTCACCCTGTTGGAAACAGCAACACACCTTGTTGTCATGGAGACGTACAAAATTGGATTGCATTGTTATGGTATTGCTGTGTATTGTTTTGTTGGATTGATTTAAAAAAAAAAAAAAAAATCGATTTTTTAAAAATGAGAATCGATTCTGAATCGCACGTGAGAATCGCGATTCAAATTCGAATAGATTTTTCCCCACACTTCTAATATATATATATATATATATATATATATATATATATATATATATATATACAGTATATACACATATTTATGTATGTATATATATATATATATATATACACACATTTATACACACATATATATATATATACATACACATTTATATATATATACATACACATTTATATATATATATACATACATATATATACACATATTTATACATACATATACAGTACATGTATATACATACATATATACATAAATGTATATATATTATATACATGTATAAAATATATACACATATATGTATATATAATATATATACATATATACACATACATGTATATATATACATATATATGTATATATATATATATATATATATATATACATACATACATACATACCTACATATACATATATATATATATCCATCCATCCATCCATTTTCTACCGCTTATTCCCTTTTATATATATATATATATATAAAATGACTGAAAAATGTAATGTTATCAATGGAAAAATGCATTTTTAGACCATTTGATTTGAAAGGACAGATTTAAAAAAAATACAGAGTTTTTTTGTTTTTTTTTAAACTAGAGACTTCCCGCGGGGCGGATATTGGACGCCGGCAGGCCGCATCCGGCTTGCGGGCCATAGTTTGGGGACCACTGGGCTATATAATACAAACTGAAGCTTTGAATTAGAAAGCTGACGTGCGCTGTGGCGCAAAAATGATGCCGATTGGCCCAAAATCACGAGGAAGGTGCTGGCTTTGGACAAAGTTGGGATTGATTTAATTTGCGTGATCGTGGAGCAGCAAACAGGTCCTTGACGGGGGGGGGAGGGGGGGGAATGTCCCGCTTTTCCCAGCAGCATTGAACGCGACAAGAGCGCCTATGTTATCGCCATAGAGACGCAACTCACAAGTCGAAGATGAGGTAATGGTGAGCCTCCTCGGAGATGCTGTCGTGGAGACGCACTGCAACACAAAGCACACACGCGCGCAGGTCACATGATCCATTTCAAGTCCTCGTGTCATTGAGTTTGAGGGACTCGATGGTGAGCAGGTGTGTTTGAGGGGGGAAATGACCTCAGGTGCACGAAAGCCACCAATCAGGAGGCTCCGTGTGGAGGAGTGTCCAATCGCAGCTCTGTGTGGGTGGGTGATGCTCGCAAACTAGTGAGGAGGGTTACATAATAGTGTGTGTGTGTGTGTGTTGCCAGGCAACAGTGTCTTTAGGTGAAAGCGTCAAAAAGCTCTCTCCTCACACGCACGCACCTGTTTTAAAGCGCTGAGAGACAATGATTTTTTTTCTTGAACACTCCCACACACTACAGCAATTCTGTGTGTGTGTGTATGTGTGTGTGTGTGTGTGTGTGTGGGCAGCAGTGAGCCTATTACACAAGAACTGCGGACGTGTCGGGGCAACATTTAGGTGGTAAGAGTTGACCTGGAGCTCTAGAGAAAGACACTTGTAAAAAGAACGGAGACGCGATGACATCACATGAATTATCCATGTTGCCGTTAGCGACGTCTCCATAATTCATCGTCTTCATCCATTTTTCATTGCCTTTTTTTTTTCCACTCACCGATGTTCGGGTGCTTCAGTAAACGACAGATTCGAGCTTCCCGGTCCAACTTCTGATGATCTGTGGAGAGGAGGGGGAGAAAAAAAAAGGCAGTGGTCAGCACGTCGCGGCCCTCTGCGCTCCGGTGTCACACCAGTGTCACTGCTTTTTCATCCATCCATTTCCTACCGTTTGTCCCTTTTATTGAATGAAAACGGCAAATTCCCGTATTTCCTTGAATTGCCGCCGGGGCGCGAATTAATTTAAAACCTCTTCTCACTCCTGCGCTTACCAAAGGCATGCGGTAAAAGTAAGCATGCGCTCATTATTTTAAAACCTCTTCTCACTCCTGCGCTTATCAAAGGCATGCGGTAAAAGTAAGCATGCGCTCATTATTTTAAAACCTCTTCTCACTCCTGCGCTTACCAAAGGCATGCGGTAAAAGTAAGCATGCGCTAATTAATTCAAAACCTCTTCTCACTCCTGCGCTTACCAAAGGCATGCAATAAAAGTAAGCATGCGCTAATTTATTTAAAACCTCTTCTCACTCCTGCGCTTACCAAAGGCATGCGGTAAAAGTAAGCATGCGCTAATTTTTTGAAAACCCCTTCTCACTCCTGCGCTTACCAAAGGCATGCGGTAAAAGTAAGCCTGCGCTAATTATTTTAAAACCTCATCTCACTCCTGTGCTTACCATAGGAATGCGGTAAAAGTAAGCCTGCGCTAATTATTTTAAAACCTCATCTTACTCCTGCGGTTTCCAAAGGCATGCGGTAAAAGTAAGCGTGCGCTCATTATTTTAAAACCCCTTCTCACTCCTGCGCTTACCAAAGGCATGCGGTAAAAGTAAGCATGCGCTAATTAATTCAAAACCCCTTCTCACTCCTGTGCTTACCAAAGGCATGCGGTAAAAGTAAGCATGCGCTAATTAATTCAAAACCCCTTCTCACTCCTGTGCTTACCAAAGGCATGCGGTAAAAGTAAGCCTGCGCTAATTATTTTAAAACCTCATCTTACTCCTGCGGTTTCCAAAGGCATGCGGTAAAAGTAAGCGTGCGCTCATTATTTTAAAACCCCTTCTCACTCCTGCGCTTACCAAAGGCATGCGGTAAAAGTAAGCATGCGCTAATTAATTCAAAACCTCTTCTCACTCCTGTGCTTACCATAGGCATGCGGTAAAAGTAAGCATGCGCTAATTTATTTAAAACCTCTTCTCACTCCCGCGCTTACCAAAGGCATGCGGTAAAAGTAAGCGTGCGCTCATTATTTTAAAACCCCTTCTCACTCCTGCGCTTACCAAAGGCATGCGGTAAAAGTAAGCATGCGCTAATTAATTCAAAACCTCTTCTCACTCCTGTGCTTACCATAGGCATGCGGTAAAAGTAAGCATGCACTAATTATTTTAAAACCTCTTCTCACTCCTGCGCTTACCAAAGGCATGCGATAAAAGTAAGCATGCGCTAATTTATTTAAAACCTCTTCTCACTCCTGCGCTTACCAAAGGCATGCGGTAAAAGTAAGCATGCGCTATTTATTTTAAAACCTCTTTTCAGTCCTGCGCTTATAAAAGGCATGCGGTAAAAGTAAGCCTGCGCTAATTATTTTAAAACCTCTTCTCACCCCTGCGCTTACCAAAGGCATGCGGTAAAAGTAAGCATGCACTAATTATTTTAAAACCTCTTCTCACTCCTGCGCTTACCAAAGGCATGCGATAAAAGTAAGCATGCGCTAATTTATTTAAAACCTCTTCTCACTCCTGCGCTTACCAAAGGCATGCGGTAAAAGTAAGCATGCGCTCATTATTTTAAAACCTCATCTCACTCCTGCGCTTACCAAAGGCATGCGGTAAAAGTAAGCGTGCGCTCATTATTTTAAAACCCCTTCTCACTCCCGCGCTTACCAAAGGCATGCGGTAAAAGTAAGCATGCGCTAATTAATTCAAAACCTCTTCTCACTCATGTGCTTACCATAGGCATGCGGTAAAAGTAAGCATGCACTAATTATTTTAAAACCTCTTCTCACTCCTGCGCTTACCAAAGGCATGCGGTAAAAGTAAGCATGCGCTAATTTATTTAAAACCTCTTCTCACTCCTGCGCTTACCAAAGGCATGCAGTAAAAGTAAGCATGCGCTCATTATTTTAAAACCTCTTCTCACACCTGCGCTTACCAAAGTGAATTGTGAATTACATTTACATAGCGCTTTTCTCTAGTGACTCAAAGCGCTTTACACAGTGAAACCCCATATCTAAGTAATTTTTTTTTTTTTTTTAAACCAGTGTGGGTGGCACTGGGAGCAGGTGGGTAAATCGTCTTGCTCAAGGACACAACGGCAGTGACTAGGATGGCGGAAGCGGGAATCGAACCTGCAACCCTCAAGTTGCTGACACGGCCGCTCTACCAACCGAGCTATACCGCCCCGATGCGGTAAAAGTAAGCATGCGCTAATTATTTTAAAACCCTCTTCCCACTCCGGCACTTACCAAAGGCCTGCAGTAAACATTTGAGTGTGATGTAAGCTTGGACCTTAAATCCTACTGAATAGCTCTTAATCTTCTTCCCTTTATGCGATTTCAAATTACCGGTATTGAAATCAGCCTCCTCCATTTTGAAAATGATGACAGGGGAAGTGTCACTCGTGACGTCACGAGTTTGACCAGGCGGTAATTCAAGGGGGGCGCATACTATATGCCCGGCGGCAATTCAAGGAAATACGGTACACATTTTTCGTCATCCATAAGTTAAAGTACCAATGATTGTCACACACACACACACACACACACACACACACACACACACACACACACACACACTAGGTGTGGCGAAATTTGTCCTCTGCATTTGACCCATCACCCTAGATCACCCCCTGGGAGGTGAGGGGAGCAGTGGGCAGCAGCGGTGCCACGCCCAGGAATCATTTTTGGTGATTTAACCCCCCAATTCCAATCCTTGATGCTGAGTGCCAAGCAGGGAGCTTATGGGCCCCATTTTTTTATAGTCTTTGGTATGACTCGGCCGGGGTTTGAACCCCCAACCTACCGACCTGAGGGCGGACACTCTAACCACTAGGCCACTAACCACTAGATGTGAAGTGAAGATAATTATATTTATATAGCACTTTTCTCTAGTGACCCAAAGTGCTTTTACATAGTGAAACACAATATCTAAGTTACATTTAAACCAGTGCGGGTGGAAACTGGGTGTTGCCCAAGGACACAACGGCAGTGACTGGCGGATGGTGGGATCGAACCTGGAACCCTCAAGTTGCTCTAACGCCCGATCAAATTGGACTCTAGAGCAGGGGTCACCAACCTTTTTGAAACCAAGAGCTACTTCTTTGGTACTGATTAATGCCAAGGGCTACCAGTTTGATACACACTTAAATAAATTGCCAGAAGTAGCAAATTTGCTCAATTTACCTTTAATAAATAAATCTATATATATATAAAAAAATGGGTATTTCCGTCCGTCATTCCGTCGTACATTTTTTTTCCTTTTACGGAAGGTTTTTTTGTAGAGAATAAATGAGAAAAAAAAAACACTTAATTGAACGGTTTAAAAGAGGAGAAAACAGGAAAAAAAATGAAAATTAAATTTTGAAACATAGTTTATCTTCAATTTCGACTCTTTAAAATTCTAAATTCAACCGAAAAAAAAAGAAGAGAAAAACTCGGTAATTCGAATATTTTTGAAAAAATAAAAAAAATAATTTATGGAACATCATTAGTAATTATTCCTGATTAAGATTAATTTTACAATTTTGATGACATGTTTTAAATAGGTTAAAATCCAATCTGCACTTTGTTAGAATATATAACAAATTGGACCAAGCTATATTTCTAACAAAGACAAATCATTATTTCTTCTAGATTTTCCATAACAAAAATTTTAAAAGAAATTCAGAAGACTTTATAATAAGACTTAAATTTGATTCTTAAGATATTCTAGATTTGCCAGAATAATTTTTTGGGAATTTTAATCATAAGTTTGAAGAAATATTTCACAAATATTATTCGTCGAAAAAACAGAAGCTAAAATTATGAATTAAATTAAAATGTATTTATTGCTATTTACAATTAAAAAAAAGAAATTTACTTGAACATTGATTTAAATTGTCAGGAAAGAAGAGGAAGGAATTTAAAAGGTAAAAAGGTATATGTGTTTAAAAATCCTAAAATCCTTTTTAAGGTTGTATTTTTTTTCTCTAAAATTGTCTTTCTGAAAGTTATAAGAAGCAAAGTAAGAAAATAAATGAATTTATTTAAACAAGTGAATACCAAGTCTTTAAAATATTTTCTTGGATTTTCAAATTCCTTTTGAGTTTTGTCCCTCTTAGAATGAAAAATGTCGAGCAAAGCGAGACCAGCTTGCTAGTAAATAAATACAATTAAAAAAATAGAGGCAGCTCACTGGTAAGTGCTGCTATTTGAGCTATTTTTAGAACAGGCCAGCGGGCGACTCATCTGGTCCTTACGGGCACCGCGTTGGTGACCCCTGCTCTGGACACACGCTTGAACTTTCCAGAGAAGTGGAGTTTCTCCACTGTGTTGTCAGGCACCTGAACTCACCACCAATATTTGACGGTTCCACTGTATTGACAGACACCTACAGTCGTGGTCAAAAGTTGACATACTCTTGTAAAATGTCAGGCTTGCCCCTGACAGTTTGTCTAGGTTTTAGTTTTTTCCTCTGCATTTGTCTGTTTCCTCTGTGTTTAGTATCTCCTGTCTTTAGATCCTGTCTAGTGCTCTTATTTTGTCAGCTTCCTGTCTTGTTCCCTGAGTGCTGTGTTCCTCCTCAGCTGCGGCTGATTGGTACCTGGCCACACCTGTTGCCAATCAGCCTGCTCCTATTTGTACCTGCTTTGTCTTGGGTCAGTTGCTGGATCATTGTATTATTGTTGCCACATATCACTCTTGTCATGCTACCTGTCGTGTCGTTTTGTTACAGCTACTACCTGTCATGCTACATTGTGTCCTGGTTGTCGTAGCGGTAAGCTGTTTCTGTTAGCATTAGTTATTTCCAGTTTTTCTGTTTGCTATCCACTAGCTTCCATGTTAAAGTTCCTTTTTGTTTTCTAGCTTCCAGTGCTAGCTCCCTTTAGTTTGTTATTTCGCCCACGTGCGTGCTTTTTGTTTGTTGTTGTTTAGTTTTAATTAAAACAAGAGAAAATGGACTATGCCACTGTAGTAATAGACACCCGAACACACCACCTAAGGCGGACTAACCCACTCTAATGACGGACACCTAAACTCACCACAGAGGATGGACTATCCCACTGTAATGACAGCCTCCTGAACACACAGCAATTATGTTTGACTATTTAACTTTAGTGATGGACACCTGAACTCACCACAGATGTTGGACTATCCCATTGTAGTGATAAGACACCCAAACTCACCATAGATGCTGGTCTATTCCAGTGTAGTGACAGGCACTTGAACTCACCACAGAGGATGGACTATTCACTGTAATGACAGCCACTTAAACACATCACTTATGTTTGACTATTTAATTTTATAAATGGACACCTGAACTCACCACAGATGTTGGACAATCCCATTGTATTGATAAAACACCCAAACTCACTACAAATGTTGGACTATTCCATTGTAGTGACAGGCACTTGTACTTACCAGAAAAGATGGACTATCCCACTGTGGTAATAGACACCCGAACACACCACCTAAGGTAGACTGACCCACTCTAGTGACAGACACCTGAACTCACCACAGAAATGGGACTATCGCACTGTAATGACAGCCTCCTGAACACACCACTTATGTTTGACTATTTAATTTTAGTGATGGTCACCTGAACTCATCACAGATGTTGGACTATCCCATTGTAGTGAGAAGACACCCAAACTCACTGACCGTTTGTCTATGTTTTAGTTTTTTCCTCTGCATTTGTCTGTTTCCTCTGTGTTTAGTATCTCCTGTCTATAGATCCTGTCTAGTGCTCTTATTTTGTCAGCTTCCTGTCTTGTTCCCTGAGTGCTGTGTTCCTCCTCAGCTGCGGCTGATTGGTACCTGGCCACACCTGTTGCCAATCAGCCTGCTCCTATTTGTACCTGCTTTGTCTTGGGTCAGTTGCTGGATCATTGTATTATTGTTGCAACTTATCACTCTTGTCATGCTACCTGTCGTGTCGTTTTGTTACAGCTACTACCTGTCATGCTACATTATGTCCTGGTTGTCGTAGCGGTAAGCTGTTTCTGTTAGCATTAGTTATTTCCAGTTTTTCTGTTTGCTATCCACTAGCTTCCATGTTAAAGTTCCTTTTTGTTTTCTAGCTCCCAGTGCTAGCTCCCTTTAGTTTGTTATTTCGCCCACGTGCGTGCTTTTTGTTTGTTGTTGTTTAGTTTGAATTAAAACAAGAGAAAATGGACTATGCCACTGTAGTAATAGACACCCGAACACACCACCTAAGGCGGACTAACCCACTCTAATGACGGACACCTAAACTCACCACAGAGGATGGACTATCCCACTGTAATGACAGCCTCCTGAACACACAGCAATTATGTTTGACTATTTAACTTTAGTGATGGACACCTGAACTCACCACAGATGTTGGACTATCCCATTGTAGTGATAAGACACCCAAACTCACCATAGATGCTGGTCTATTCCAGTGTAGTGACAGGCACTTGAACTCACCACAGAGGATGGACTATTCACTGTAATGACAGCCACTTAAACACATCACTTATGTTTGACTATTTAATTTTATAAATGGACACCTGAACTCACCACAGATGTTGGACAATCCCATTGTATTGATAAAACACCCAAACTCACTACAAATGTTGGACTATTCCATTGTAGTGACAGGCACTTGTACTTACCAGAAAAGATGGACTATCCCACTGTGGTAATAGACACCCGAACACACCACCTAAGGTAGACTGACCCACTCTAGTGACAGACACCTGAACTCACCACAGAAATGGGACTATCGCACTGTAATGACAGCCTCCTGAACACACCACTTATGTTTGACTATTTAATTTTAGTGATGGTCACCTGAACTCATCACAGATGTTGGACTATCCCATTGTAGTGAGAAGACACCCAAACTCACTGACCGTTTGTCTATGTTTTAGTTTTTTCCTCTGCATTTGTCTGTTTCCTCTGTGTTTAGTATCTCCTGTCTATAGATCCTGTCTAGTGCTCTTATTTTGTCAGCTTCCTGTCTTGTTCCCTGAGTGCTGTGTTCCTCCTCAGCTGCGGCTGATTGGTACCTGGCCACACCTGTTGCCAATCAGCCTGCTCCTATTTGTACCTGCTTTGTCTTGGGTCAGTTGCTGGATCATTGTATTATTGTTGCAACTTATCACTCTTGTCATGCTACCTGTCGTGTCGTTTTGTTACAGCTACTACCTGTCATGCTACATTATGTCCTGGTTGTCGTAGCGGTAAGCTGTTTCTGTTAGCATTAGTTATTTCCAGTTTTTCTGTTTGCTATCCACTAGCTTCCATGTTAAAGTTCCTTTTTGTTTTCTAGCTCCCAGTGCTAGCTCCCTTTAGTTTGTTATTTCGCCCACGTGCGTGCTTTTTGTTTGTTGTTGTTTAGTTTGGATTAAAACAAGAGAAAATGGACTATGCCACTGTAGTAATAGACACCCGAACACACCACCTAAGGCGGACTAACCCACTCTAATGACGGACACCTAAACTCACCACAGAGGATGGACTATCCCACTGTAATGACAGCCTCCTGAACACACAGCAATTATGTTTGACTATTTAACTTTAGTGATGGACACCTGAACTCACCACAGATGTTGGACTATCCCATTGTAGTGATAAGACACCCAAACTCACCATAGATGCTGGTCTATTCCAGTGTAGTGACAGGCACTTGAACTCACCACAGAGGATGGACTATTCACTGTAATGACAGCCACTTAAACACATCACTTATGTTTGACTATTTAATTTTATAAATGGACACCTGAACTCACCACAGATGTTGGACAATCCCATTGTAGTGATAAGACACCCAAACTCACTACAAATGTTGGACTATTCCATTGTAGTGACAGGCACTTGTACTTACCAGAAAAGATGGACTATCCCACTGTGGTAATAGACACCCGAACACACCACCTAAGGTAGACTGACCCACTCTAGTGACAGACACCTGAACTCACCACAGAAATGGGACTATCGCACTGTAATGACAGCCTCCTGAACACACCACTTATGTTTGACTATTTAATTTTAGTGATGGTCACCTGAACTCATCACAGATGTTGGACTATCCCATTGTAGTGAGAAGACACCCAAACTCACTGACAGTTTGTCTATGTTTTAGTTTTTTCCTCTGCATTTGTCTGTTTCCTCTGTGTTTAGTATCTCCTGTCTTTAGATCCTGTCTAGTGCTCTTATTTTGTCAGCTTCCTGTCTTGTTCCCTGAGTGCTGTGTTCCTCCTCAGCTGCGGCTGATTGGTACCTGGCCACACCTGTTGCCAATCAGCCTGCTCCTATTTGTACCTGCTTTGTCTTGGGTCAGTTGCTGGATCATTGTATTATTGTTGCCACATATCACTCTTGTCATGCTACCTGTCGTGTCGTTTTGTTACAGCTACTACCTGTCATGCTACATTATGTCCTGGTTGTCGTAGCGGTAAGCTGTTTCTGTTAGCATTAGTTATTTCCAGTTTTTCTGTTTGCTATCCACTAGCTTCCATGTTAAAGTTCCTTTTTGTTTTCTAGCTTCCAGTGCTAGCTCCCTTTAGTTTGTTATTTCGCCCACGTGCGTGCTTTTTGTTTGTTGTTGTTTAGTTTTAATTAAAACAAGAGAAAATGGACTATGCCACTGTAGTAATAGACACCCGAACACACCACCTAAGGCGGACTAACCCACTCTAATGACGGACACCTAAACTCACCACAGAGGATGGACTATCCCACTGTAATGACAGCCTCCTGAACACACAGCAATTATGTTTGACTATTTAACTTTAGTGATGGACACCTGAACTCACCACAGATGTTGGACTATCCCATTGTAGTGATAAGACACCCAAACTCACCATAGATGCTGGTCTATTCCAGTGTAGTGACAGACACTTGAACTCACCACAGAGGATGGACTGTAATGACAGCCACTTAAACACATCACTTATGTTTGACTATTTAATTTTATAAATGGACACCTGAACTCACCACAGATGTTGGACAATCCCATTGTATTGATAAAACACCCAAACTCACTACAAATGTTGGACTATTCCATTGTAGTGACAGGCACTTGTACTTACCAGAAAAGATGGACTATCCCACTGTGGTAATAGACACCCGAACACACCACCTAAGGTAGACTGACCCACTCTAGTGACAGACACCTGAACTCACCACAGAAATGGGACTATCGCACTGTAATGACAGCCTCCTGAACACACCACTTATGTTTGACTATTTAATTTTAGTGATGGTCACCTGAACTCATCACAGATGTTGGACTATCCCATTGTAGTGAGAAGACACCCAAACTCACTACAAATGTTGGACTATTCTATTGTAGTGACAGGCACCTGAACTCACCACAGAGGATGGACTATTCACTGTAATGACAGCCACTTGAACACACCAATTATGTTTGACTATTTAATTTTAGTGATGGACACCTGAACTCACCACAAATGTTGGACTATCCCATTGTAGTGATAAGACACCCAAACTCACCATAGATGCTGGACTATTCAGGTTTAGTGGCCGGCTCCTGAACTCACCACAGACATGGGACTATTCACTGTAATGACAGCCACTTGAACACACCACTTACAGTATGTTTGACTATTTATTTTATAAATGGACACCTGAACTCACCACAGATGTTGGACTATCCAATTGTAATGATAAGACACCCAAACTCACTACAAATGTTGGACTATTCCATTGTAGGGACAGGCACCTGAACTCACCACAGAGGATGGACTATCACACAGTAGTATTAGACACCCAAACTCACCACAAATGTTGGACTAACCCACTCTGGTAACAGACACCTAAACTCACCACGAAAGCGCAACTATCTCATTGTAGTGGTAGGCACATGAACTCATCACAGATGTTGGACTATCCTACTGTAGTGTCAGCCACCTGAACTCACCACTGATGTTAGACTATTCATTTCTAGTGAGATGGACCTGAACTCACCACTGATGTTTGAATATTCCATTGTAGTGATAGACACCCGAACTCACCAAAGATGTTGGACCATCTCATTGTAGTGACTGGCACCTGAACTCACCACAGAAGTTGGACTATCCCACTCTACTGGCAGGCACCTGAACTCACCACATATGTTTGAATATTCCATTATGGTGATGGACACCCAAACTCACCACAGATGTTGGACTAACCCATTCTGGTGACAGACGCCTAAACTCACCACGGAAGTGCAACTATACCATTGTCATGGTAGGCACTTAAACTCACCGCAAATGCTAGACTATCCCACTGTAGTGACAGTCACCTGAACTCACCACAGATGTTTGATTATTCCATTGTAGTGCTAGAAACCTGAATTCACTGCAGATGTTAGACTATCCAATCCTAGTGGCAGGGACCTGAACTCCCCACTGATGTTTGAATATTCCATTGTAGTGATAGACACCCGAACTCACCACAGATGTTGGACCATCTCATTGTAGTGACAGGCACCTGAACTCACCACAGAAGTTGGACCATCTCATTATAGTGACTGGCACCTGAACTCACCACAGAAGTTGGACTATCCCACTCTACTGGCAGGCACCTGAACTCACCAAAGAGGTTTAACTAAATTGTAGTGGCAGGAACCTGAACTCACCACTGATGTTTGAATATTCCATTACAGTGATGGACACCCAAACTCACCACAGATGTTGGACTAACCCATTCTGGTGACAGACACCTAAACTCACCACGGAAGTGCAACTATCCCATTGTCGTGGTAGGCACTTGAACTCACCACAGATGCTGGACTGTCCCACTATAGTGACAGCCACCTGAACTCACCACTGATGTTTAACTATTGCATTGTAGTGCTAGACACCTGACCTCACCATGGATGTTGGACTATCCCATCCTAATGGCAGGGACCTGAACCCACCATTGATTTTTGAATATTCCATTGTAGTGATAAGACACCCGAACTCACCACAGATGTTGGACCATCTCATTGTAGTGACAGGCACCTGAACTCACCACAGAAGTTGGACCATCTCATTATAGTGACTGGCACCTGAACTCACCACAGAAGTTGGAAAATCCCACTCTACTGGCAGGCACCTGAACGCACCAAAGAGGTTGAACTAAATTGTAGTGGCAGGAACCTGAACTCACCACTGATGTTTGAATATTCCATTACAGTGATGGACACCCAAACTCACCACAGATGTTGGACTAACCCATTCTGGTGACAGACACCTAAACTCACCACGGAAGTGCAATTATCCCATTGTCGTGGTAGGCACTTGAACTCACCACAGATGCTGTACTGTCCCACTATAGTGACAGCCACCTGAACTCACCACTGATGTTTAACTATTGCATTGTAGTGCTAGACACCTGACCTCACCATGGATGTTGGACTATCCCATCCTAGTGGCAGGGACCCGAATCCACCATTGATTTTTGAATATTCCATTGTAGTGATAAGACAACCGAACTCACCACAGATGTTGGACCATCTCATTGTAGTGACTGGCACCTGAACTCACCACAGAAGTTGGAAAATCCCACTCTACTGGCAGGCACCTGAACGCACCAAAGAGGTTGAACTAAATTGTAGTGGCAGGAACCTGAACTCACCACTGATGTTTGAATATTCCATTACAGTGATGGACACCCAAACTCACCACAGATGTTGGACTAACCCATTCTGGTGACAGACACCTAAACTCACCACGGAAGTGCAACTATCCCATTGTCATGGTAGGCACTTGAACTCACCACAGATGCTGGACTGTCCCACTATAGTGACAGCCACCTGAACTCACCACTGATGTTTAACTATTGCATTGTAGTGCTAGACACCTGACCTCACCATGGATGTTGGACTATCCCATCCTAATGGCAGGGACCCGAATCCACCATTGATTTTTGAATATTCCATTGTAGTGATAAGACACCCGAACTCACCACAGATGTTGGACCATCTCATTGTAGTGACAGGCACCTGAACTCACCACAGAAGTTGGACCATCTCATTATAGTGACTGGCACCTGAACTCACCACAGAAGTTGGACTATCCCACTCTACTGGCAGGCACCTGAACTCACCAAAGAGGTTGAACTAAATTGTAGTGGCAGGGACCTGAACGCACCACTGATGTTTGAATATTCCATTATAGTGATGGACACCCAAACTCACCACAGATGTTGGACTAACCCACTCTGGTGACAGACACCCAAACTCACCACGGAAGTGCAACTGTCGTGGTAGCACTTGAACTCACCACAGATGCCGGACTGTCCCACTGTAGTGACAGCCACCTGAACTCACCACTGATGTGTGACTATTGCATTGTAGTGCTAGACACCTGACCTCACCACAAATGTTGGACTATCCCATCCTAGTGGCAGGGACCTGAACCCACCATTGATTTGTGAATATTCCCTTGTAGTGATAAGACACCCAAACTCACCACAGATGTTGGACCATCTCATTGTAGTGACAGGCACCTGAACTCACCACAGATGTTGGACCATCTCATTGTAGTGACTGGCACCTGAACTCACCACAGAAGTTGGACTATCCCACTCTACTGGCAGGCACCTGAACTCACCAAAGAGGTTGAACTAAATTGTAGTGGCAGGCACCTGAACGCACCACTGATGTTTGAATATCCCATTATAGTGATGGACACCCAAACTCACCACAGATGTTGGACTAACCCACTCTGGTGACAGACACCCAAACTCACCACGGAAGTGCAACTGTCGTGGTAGCACTTGAACTCACCACAGATGCTGGACTGTCCCACTGTAGTGACAGCCACCTGAACTCACCACTGATGTGTGACTATTGCATTGTAGTGCTAGACACCTGACCTCACCACAAATGTTGGACTATCCCATCCTAGTGGCAGGGACCTGAACCCACCATTGATTTGTGAATATTCCCCTGTAGTGGTAAGACACCCGAACTCACCACAGATGTTGGACCATCTCATTGTAGTGACAGGCACCTGAACTCACCACAGATGTTGGACCATCTCATTGTAGTGACAGGCACCTGAACTCACCACAGATGTTGGACCATCTCATTGTAGTGACAGGCAACAGGACTCACCACAGATGTTGGACCATCTCATTGTAGTGACAGGCACCTGAACTCAGCACAGAAGTTGGACCATCGGCTGATTGGCACCTGGGCACACCTGGTGTCAATCAGCCCGCTCCTATTTGTACCTGCTTTGTCTTCCAGTCAATGCTGGATTATTGTCTTGTCGATGTCGCTCCTGTCGTGTCGTGCCGTGTCTTGTATTTGCAGCGTAGCGGTAAGCTATATCCGTTAGATGTTTGTAGCTTTTTGTTCCCTGCTTCCAGTTTGTTTTGTACCACACGTTACGACTTCTGTTTTCCTGCTCGCTACCCGCTAGCTTCCACGCTAAACCCTTTTTGTTTTTGCTAACCTCCATGTATAGCTCCTTTATTTTGTAGCTCCCATGCTAGCTCCCTCAATTTGTTATCCGCCTCGTGCGCGCTTTGTGTTAGTACCCTTTTGTTTGTTCTAGTTCCAGTATTTTAAATAAAAAAACATGATTACCAGCAAAATGCCTGCCTCCTTCTCTGCATCGTGGGGTTTGTCACAAACTAACTCTGACATTTATATCTTGAAAAACAAAAAAAATTACTTGTGTGTTGTTAAGGAACATTTGTTAATAGTTATGTGCAGTAAACGTTTCATGAACGCAAATCACCTTAATGTGTTACTAAATTTGTGTTAGATGTTTTTGGTGTAGAGAACAGTTATGATTTTGGTTTTCTACACGCAAACATTTGTCTACATATGGCTAATATGGATGTCGTCTTCATCACTAAAGTAAAAATATAATCTGCGAGAGAAAATCCCTCTGCATTTTCAAGTATTTACATTTTTTTTTTGAGTCGTCAGCTTGAAGCGTCCCTCTGTCTCCGACTCCCTTGTCGCCATGTGACATAAGTGCATGTCTGTTATGATTTTGCTTAATAGTTTCGATGACCCGCCTTATCTTGCCTCTGATTGGCCAGTCCGTAATGTGTTGACCTAACCTAAGCCAATTGAGACTCATTATATGAACAACCAATTGTCGTGGATTTTTTTTCCGTATGCATGGTTGTTTTCATTCATCCAGTTTAGTCTTTTCTCCATATTTTTTTTGCCTGGATTCGCAGTCCATTTCCTCTCTTTTGTAGCTTTAATATAAGCTACCTAGCTACATGTGTCTAAAAGTAGCTAAGCTACAAGAAAAGCTACTCGTTAATAAATAAGTAGCTAAGCTACCGCCAGGCTACTGGAAAATGTAGTTGAGCTACGTAGCTTAGCTACATGTAATTTGTTACTGCCCATCACTGACTATCCCACTTTACTGGCAGGCACCTGAACTCACCGCAAAAGTTTTTAACTATCCCAGTGTAGTGACAGACACCTGAACTCACCACAAAAGTTAAACTGTTCCCAGTGTAGTGACAGACACCTGAACTCACCACAGAAGTAGAACCTGACAAAGCCTATGCTTTTTAAAACACAGCATTTTAGAAAACAATACACCAATTCTTACCTATAATAATCCCACTGTAATGGCAGGCACCTGAACTAACCGCAGCTGTTGGACTATCCCACTGTAGTGATCTGCACCTGAACTCACCACAGTAGTTGGACTGTCCCACTCTACAGGCAGGCACCTGAACTCACCACAGATGATGGCCTATCTATCACTGTCCCAATGTATTGTTAAGCACCTGAACTCACCACTGATGTTGAATTATCCCACTGTAATGTGACAGACACTAGAATTCACCACATAAGTTTAACTATTCCAGTGTAGAGATAGGCACCTGAACACACCACAAATGTTGGTCTATCCCATTGTAGCGATAGGGACCTTAACTCACTACAGTAGTTTGACTGTCTCATTGTAGCGATAAGCACATGAACTCACCCCAGATGTTTGATTATCCCATTGTAGTGATAGGCACCTGAACTCACCACAGATGATGGCCTATCTATCACTATCACAATGTAGTGTTAAGCACCTGAACTCACCACTGATGTTGAATTATCCCACTGTAATGACAGACACTTGAACTCCCCACATAAGTTGAACTATCCCACTGTAGTAGCCGGCACCTGAACTCACCAAATATGTTGGACTATCCCACTGTAGTGATAATCACCTGAACTCACCCCAGATGTTTGATTATCCCATTGTAGTGATAGGCACCTGAACTCACCACAGATGATGGCCTATCTATCACCATCCCAATGTATTGTTAAGCGACTGAACTCACCACTGTTGTTGAATTATCCCACTGTAATGACAGACACTTGAACTCCCCACATAAGTTGAACTATCCCACTGTAGTGATAGGAACCTGAACCCACCACAGATGTTGGACTATTTCATTGTAGTGATGGGCACCTGAACTCACCACTGATGTTGAATTATCCCACTGTAATGACAGACACTTGAACTCCCCACATAAGATGAACTATCCCACTGTAATGATAGGCACCTGAACTCACCACAGATGTTGGACTATCCCATTGTAGTGATAAGCACCTGAACTCTCCCCAGATGTTAAACTATCTCATGATAGTGATAGACATCTGAACTCACCACAGATGTTGGACTATCCCATTGTAGTGATAAGCACCTGAACTCTCCCCAGATGTTAAACTCTCCCCAGATGTTAAACTATCTCATGCTAGTGATAGACACCTGAACTCACCACAGATGATGGCCTGTCTATCACTATCCCAATATAGTGTTAAGCACCTGAACTCACCACTGATGTTGAATTATCCCACTGTAATGACATACACTTGAACTCACCACATAAGTTTAACTATCCCAATGTAGTGATAGGCACCTGAACTCACCATAGTAGTTGGAATGTCGTATTGTAGTGATAGGCACCTGAACTCACCACAAATGTTGGACTTTCCCATTGTAGTGATAAGCACCTGAACTCATCCCAGATGTCAGACTATATCATTATAGTGATGGGCACCTGAACTCACCACTGATGTTGATTTATTCCACTGTAATGACAGACACTTGAACTCCCCACATAAGTTGAACTATCCCACTGTAGTGATAGGCACCTGAACTCACCACAGATGTTGTACTATCCCATTGTAGTGATAGGCCCCTGAACTCACCACAGATGATGGCCTATCTATCACTATCTTAATATAGTGTTAAGCACCTGAACTCACCACTGATGTTGAATTATCCCACTGTAATGACAGACACTTGAACTTCCCACATAAGTTGAACTATTTCAATGTAGTGATAAGCACCTGAACTCACCTCAGATGTTGGCCTATCTATCACTATCCTAATGTAGTGTTAAGCATCTGAACTCACCACCAATGTTAAATTATCCCACGGTAATGGCAGGCACCTGAACTCACCACAGTAGTTGAGACTGTCCCACTCTACTGGCAGGCACCTGAACTCACCACAGATGATGGTCTATCTATCACTATCCCACTGTAGTGATAGGCACCTGAAGTCACCACAGATGTTTGACTATTCCTTTGTAGTGGTGGGCACCTGAACTCACCACGGTAGTTGGACTGTCTCATTGCAGTGTTAGGCACCTGAACTCACCACAGTAGTTGAGACTGTCCCACTCTACTGGCAGGCACCTGAACTCACCACAGATGATGGCCTATCTATCACTATCCCACTGTAGTGATAGGCACCTGAACTAACCACAGATGTTTGACCATTCCTTTGTAGTGGTGGGCACCTAAACTCACCACAGATGTTGGACTATCCCTTTGTAGTGATAGGCACCTGAACTCACCACAGATGATGGTCTATCTATCACGATCCCACTGTAGTGATAGGCACCTGAAGTCACCACAGATGTTTGACTATTCCTTTGTAGATGTGGGCACCTGAACTCACCACGGTAGTTGGACTGTCTCATTGCAGTGTTAGGCACCTGAACTCACCACAGTAGTTGAGACTGTCCCACTCTACTGGCAGGCACCTGAACTCACCACAGATGATGGCCTATCTATCACTAGCCCAGTGTAGTGATAGGCACCTGAAGTCACCACAGATGTTTGACTATTCCTTTGTAGTGGTGGGCACCTGAACTCACCACGGTAGTTGGACTGTCTCATTGCAGTGTTAGGCACCTGAACTCACCACAGTAGTTGAGACTGTCCCACTCTACTGGCAGGCACCTGAACTCACCACAGATGATGGCCTATCTATCACTATCCCACTGTAGTGATAGGCACCTGAACTAACCACAGATGTTTGACCATTCCTTTGTAGTGGTGGGCACCTAAACTCACCACAGATGTTGGACTATCCCTTTGTAGTGATAGGCACCTGAACTCACCACAGATGATGGTCTATCTATCACTATCCCACTGTAGTGATAGGCACCTGAAGTCACCACAGATGTTTGACTATTCCTTTGTAGATGTGGGCACCTGAACTCACCACGGTAGTTGGACTGTCTCATTGCAGTGTTAGGCACCTGAACTCACCACAGTAGTTGAGACTGTCCCACTCTACTGGCAGGCACCTGAACTCACCACAGATGATGGCCTATCTATCACTATCCCACTGTAGTGATAGGCACCTGAAGTCACCACAGATGTTTGACTATTCCTTTGTAGTGGTGGGCACCTAAACTCACCACAGTAGTTGAGACTGTCCCTCTCTACTGGCAGGCACCTGAACTCGCCGCAGATGTGAAATGAAGTGAATCATATTTATATAGCGCTTTTTCTCTAGTGACTCAAAGCATTTTACATAGTGAAACCCAATATCTAAGTTACATTCAAACCAGTATGGGTGGCACTGGGAGCAGGTGGGTAAAGTGTCTTGCCCAAGGACACAACGGCAGTGACTAGGATGGCGGAAGCAGGAATCGAACCTGCAACCCTCAAGTTGCTGGCACGGCCACTCTACCAACCGAGCTAAACCGCCCCACATGTAGCGGACTATCCCACTCTACTGGCCGGCATGTCTCACCTCGAGCGGAGAGTTTCTTGGTGTTGATGATCTTGGCGGCGTACTCCTGACCCGACAGTACTTTGACACAGCGACGCACCACAGAGAAAGCGCCCCTGGAAAAAAAAAGACACACACAACTTCATTCGCGTCTTCAAGTGTTCACATCTCCATCTTTACGTCATCATCAGCCAATCTCGGGCTCCTGTGAGAAACGTCGCCGGAATGACGAGGATGATGCCCGACATTTCTCTGCAGGAAGTTTCATGAAAAATATATATCTCCTTTTCCAGAATACACCCACACATGTTATGTAAGAGACCTGTGTGTGTGTGTGTGAGGGTGGTGAGTGGGCTGAGGTCAGAGAGGTGTTCCACTCATCATTTTATCTCTTGCTCTTTCCATCCGCAACCTATCTAACATAAATATTAACATAAATACATGTCTTTTGTAATAGTATGCTTAGGACACACAAGCACATGCAAAGTTGATCACATTGAAAAATGGATTCGTGGAAAGAAAAGTAACAGTTGCTAACATCAATACCACTTACTTGCCCAGCTCCTCGTACAGTTGGTACTCCTCCGTGAAGCGAGTGCAGATGACCGTTGCCATGGCGACTCGGCGGGGAGAGGGTCAAGGGGAGGAGGGGGGGGTTGTCTTGTCTTCCTCGGAGGGGACGATGGTGAGCTGAAGATGCAGACACTTTGTGTCCGCGCAGGCAGATGAAGAAGATGGAGGGATGAAGAGCGACTCCTTCCCCTGGCTGAGCTCCCCGCCCACTCGCCCCCTCAGCCAATCACGGGCTGGGACACACACACACACACATGCGCGCGAGGTAGCCATGGCAACTGCATCCTTTCACTTTTGTACTGGCATAGGTAAGCATCTTGTTAGTAGGAAGTCATGCTACACCTACACGGTAAACACTAAAGAGCACCTCACTCGCCTGTACCCTTCCCTCAACAGCAGCAGCAAGATGGTGCCAGGCTGGTACCAAGCCAGGTCCAAACCCCACAAGAGCATCACGCACACCTTTGCTCCAAATAACAAAAGAGCATCTCTTATTGGCTGAAATCCACTTGAGGTCACATGTTTATGATCTTTACCAAGGAACCCTTGCTGCCTCCTACTGGTCACATGACGTCACTGCGGCCACTAACGACAGAAGACATATTTGGAGAAGCGTTTTCATTTTGTCAGATGTCCTTTTAGTGATGAACGACTTTCAACAGCACACAGACAAAAGCGACCTTTGACCTCGCTGCTTTGGTTTTGAAAACATGGAGTGTGCGATGACATCACGAGTGCAACATGTCATTCTGTGAAGAGTCCAGTGTTGGTCCTTCAGAGTCCTTAAGCACTTCTAAAGCTTCCGGACTAAGTTTTCTGGTCTCGGCGATGAGTCGCTTCACACCGACCATCCATTGGCTCACCTCGGTCACATGATCTACCATCAGGGAGCGGTGGAGCTCATCGGCCCGGTCCCACCT
Organism: Nerophis ophidion; assembly: GCF_033978795.1. Classification (NCBI taxonomy): domain Eukaryota; kingdom Metazoa; phylum Chordata; class Actinopteri; order Syngnathiformes; family Syngnathidae; genus Nerophis; species Nerophis ophidion. Next base: position 5,487,146 of record NC_084638.1, read on the forward strand.
ACCAGCCTGCAGCTCTGGACACACGGACAAGACTGTCACGGCAAATAGAAACATCAAGAAGACAGGAAAATAATACATAAGAGGCAGATGAGACAGAAAGAACAAACAAGACAAAAAGAAAAATACAACAACATACAAAAGACAGACAACTGGACCACAAGAGACAGGCAACAAGAAACAAACAAAAAGACAACAAGAGACAGACAAGAGACAGAAAACAAGAGACACACAACAACAAAATCGAAAAGACAGAGAAGACAACAAAAGACATAACAAGAGACTGACAACAACGAGACAGACAACAACAAGACAAACACCAACAAGACAACAAGCGACAGACAACAACAGAAGAGAAAAGACAGAGAACACAACAAGAGACAGACAAGAAAAGAACAAAGTAGACAAGACAGAGAATAAAACAAAAGTCAGACAACAAGACAAAACGATATAGACAACAAGAGACAGAAAACATCAAGACAACAGGAGACAGACAACAGCAAAGTAGAAAAGACGGAGAAGACCACGAAAGACGGACAACAAGACACAGACAACAAAAAACAAACAACAAGAGACAGACAACAACAGAAGAGAAAAGACAGAGAACACAACAAGAGACAGACAACAACAAGACACAGACAACAACAAGACAACGAGAGACAGACAAGAAAAGAACAAAGTAGACAAGACAGAGAATAAAACAAAAGTCAGACAAGACAAAACGATATATAGACAACAAGAGATAGAAAACATCAAGCAAACAAGAGATAGACAACAACAAGAGACAGAAAACATCAAGACAACAGGAGACAGACAACAGCAAAGTAGAAAAGACGGAGAAGACAACGAAAGACGGACAACAAGACACATACAACAAAAAACAAACAACAAGACAACAACAGAAGAGAAAAGACAGAGAACACAACAAGAGACAGACAACAACAAGACAACAGCAAACAGACAACGACAAAGTAGAAAAGACAGAGAAGACAACAAAAGACAGACACAACAACAAGACAACAAGAGACTGACAAGAAAAGAACAAAGTAGACAAGACAGAGAATAAAACAAAAGACAGACAACAAGACAAAAAGAGATAGACAACAAGAAACAGAAAACAACAAGACAACAAGAGAAAGACAACAACAAGAGACAGAAAACATCAAGACAACAAGAGACAGACAACAGCAAAGTAGAAAAGACGGAGAAGACAACGAAAGACGGACAACAAGACACATACAACAAAAAACCAACAAGACAAACAGAGACAGATAAGAGACAACCAACAACCAAATCGAAAGGACAGAGAAGACAACAAAAGACAGACAACAAGACAACAGGAGACAGACAACAACAAGACAAACACCAACAAGACAAAAAGAAGACGGACAACAACGGAAGAGAAAAGACAGAGAACACAAGAGACAGACAACAACAAGACAACAGCAAACAGACAACGACAAAGTAGAAAAGACAGAGAAGACAACAAAAGACAGACACAACAACAAGACAACATAAGATAGACAACAGGAGACAGACAAAAATAAAGTAGACAAGACAGAGAAGAAAATAAGACACATACAACAACAAGACAACAAGAGACAAACAACAACAGAGGAGAAAAGACAGAGAACACAACAAGAGACAGACAGCAAGACACAGAAAAGAACAAGACAACAAAAGAAAGACAAGAAGAAAGTAGACAAGAAAAAGAATAAAACAAAAAACGGACAACAAGACACAGACAACGAGAGATAGACAACAACAAGAGACAGAAAACATCAACACAACAGGAGACAGACAACAGCAAAGTATAAAAGACGGAGAAGACAACAAAAGACGGACAAGACACAGACAACAAAAAACAAACAACAAGACAACAAGAGACAGACAACAACAGAAGAGAAAAGACAGAGAAGACAACAAGAGACAGACAAAAAGACAACAGGAGACGGACAACAACAAGACAAAAACCAACAATGCAACAAAAGATGGACAACAACGGAAGAGAAAAGATAGAGAACACAACAAGAGACAGACAACAACAAGACAACAGCAAACAGACAACGACAAAGTAGAAAAAACAGAGAAGACAGCAAAAGACAGACAAGACAAAGACAACAACAAGACAACAAGAGATAGACAACAGGAGACAGACAAGAACAAAGTAGACAAGACAGAGAAGAAAACAAGACACCGACAACAACAAGACAACAAGAGACAGACAACAACAGAAGAGAAAAGACAGAGAACACAATAAGAGACAGACAACAACAAGAAACCAGGAAATAGACAATGACAAAGTAGAAACAACAGAAAAGACAACAAAAGACAGACAACAAGACACAAACAACAACAATACGACAAGAGATAGACAACAGGAGACAGACAAGAACAAATTAGGCAAGACAGAGAATAAAACAAGAGACGGACAACAAGACACAGACAACAAGAGATAGACAACAACAAGAGACAGAAATCATCAAGACAACAGGAGAAAGACAACAGCAAAGTAGACAAGACGGAGAAGACAACAAAAGACGGAGAACAAGACACAGACAACAACAAGAGACAGACAACAAGAGAAGAGAAAAGACAAAGAAGACAAAAAGAGAACAAAAAAACAAGACAACAAGAGACAGACAACAAAAGACGGACCAGGACAAAGACAACAAGACAAATACAACAAAAGAAAAAGGCAACAAGAGACAGACAACAGAAGAGAAAATACAGAGAACAAGACAACAACAAAATATAAAGAAGAGACAGACAGACAACAAGACACAAACAAGAAGACAAAAAGAGATGGACAACAAAAGAAAAAAGACAGACAGGTCACCTAGAGACAATGACTTCATGCGTCTCCTCACAGGGAGACTCAGTAGAGTCCAACTGTCCTGAAAGAGGCGGAGTCTCTTTTCCACGTCACTACACACCTGAGGCTGCAAAAAGGTGCAAACATTTATTCAAATGTGTGATTATTGATTATTGGACACTTTCTTATCAATTGATTGAGAATTTATCATCATTTGATTGACACATTATCGATTTCAATTTTATTATTGATTGATTGACACTTCATTATCAATTGATTGCCACTTTATTATTGATTGATGGGCACTTTATTATTTATTGATTAACGCTATCATCGATTGCCACTTTATTATAGATTATTGGACACTATCAACAATTGATTGACACTTTATTATTGATTGATTGGCATTTTATTAACAATTGAGGAAGACTTTATTATTGATTGATGGACATTCTTTTATCAATTAATGGACACTTTATTATCGATTGACGGACACTGTTATGGATTGATTCCTTATTGATTGGAAATGTATTATCTTTCTATCCATCTACTTTATTATCAATTGATGGACACTTATTGATTGATTGAAACCTTATTGATTGAAAATGTATTAGCGACTGATGTACACCTTATTATTGATTGATACTTTATCATCGATTGATACTTTATTATCAATTGACACTTTATTATTGGTTGCCACTTTATTATCGATTTATTGACACTTTAATCGATTGACACTTTATTATCGGTTGACACTTTATTATCGATTTATTGACACTTTATCATCGATTGACACTATTATTGTTTGACACTTTATTATCGATTTATTGACACTTTATCATCGATTGACACTTTATTTTTGGTTGACACTTTATTATCAATTTATTGACAGTTTATCATCGATTGACACTTTATTATTGGTTGACACTTTATTATCGATTTTTTTGACACTTTATCATCGATTGATACTTTATTATCAATTGACACTTTATTATTGGTTGACACTTTATTATCGATTTTTTTGACACTTTATCATCGATTGATACTTTATTATCAATTGACACTTTATCATCGATTGACACTTTATTATCAATTTATTGACACTTTATCATCGATTGACACTTTATTATTGGTTGACACTTTATTATCGATTTTTTTGACACTTTATCATCGATTGGCACTTTATCATTGGTTGACACTTTATTATCGATTTATTGACACTTTATCATCGATTGACACTTTATTGTTGATTGACACTTTATTGCTGGTTGACACGTTATTATCGATTTATTGACACTTTATCATCGATTGACACTTTATTATTGGTTGACACTTTATTATCGATTTTTTTGACACTTTATCATCGATTGACACTTTATTATTGGTTGACACTTTATTATCGATTTATTGACACTTTATCATCGATTGACACTATTTTTGGTTGACACTTATTGATTTTTTTGACACTTTATCATCGATTGACACTTTATTATTGGTTGACACTTTATTATCGATTTTTTTGACACTTTATCATCGATTGACACTTTATTATTGGTTGACACTTTATTATCGATTTATTGATACTTTATCATCGATTGACACTTTATTATTGGTTGACATTTTATCGATTTATTGACACTTTATCACCGATTAACACGTTATTGTTGACTGAAACTTTACCATCGATTGATTGACATTTTAGCATAGATTGATTGACATTTTATTATTGACTGAGTCATTATTATTAATGGATTGACACTTTACTATCAATTGATTGACACTTTATTATCGATTGATTGAAAATCCATCCATCCATTTTCTACCGCTTATTCCCTTTCTGGCGCCTATCTCAGCTACAATCGGGCGGAAGGCGGGGTACACCCTGGACAAGTCGCCACCTCATCGCAGGGCCAACACAGATAGACAGACAACATTCACACTCACATTCACACACTAGGGCCAATTTAGTGTTGCCAATCAACTTATCCCCAGGTGCATGTCTTTGGAAGTGGGAGGAAGCCGGAGTACCCGGAGGGAACCCACGCATTCACGGGGAGAACATGCAAACTCCACACAGAAAGATCCCGAGCCTGGATTTGAACCCAGGACTGCAGGACCTTCGTATTGTGAGGCAGACGCACTAACCCCTCTGCCACCGTGAAGCCCGATTGATTGAAAATGTAATATTAAATTATACACACTTCTTCTTATTGATTAATTGACACCATCACCGATTAAATTTACACTTTTTTGATTGAACCTTTATAATTGATTAAGATTTTTTATCACAGATTGATTGACAGTTCATTTTTAATTTTGATATTTTATTGATTGACACATTATTATCGATTGAGTGAAAATTTAATATCTATTTATATACACTTAATTATCAACTGATTGAGCATTTATCATTGATGATTGACTTTGTTATAGATTGATCGACACGTTATTATTGATTGAAGGACACTTTCTTATTGATTGATAGACAGTTTATAATTGATTGATTGACATTTGCTTGCAACTCACTGTGACTTCACGTCTGCACGCAGCCAGGGCTTGCTGGAGCACCTGGACCACGCCCTCCACGTAGGGCTCACCCTCGGATTGGCCGCCGTCGTCGTCACCCGGACTCTTCATTGGCCTTGCAGCAGCAGGAGGCGTGGCCATCCAGCCAGCCAGGCGGGCTGTGGGTGACATGAGTTGGTCACCAAAATATCCCCAAAAATTCATGCTTAGGGTCTGGAACGTGGTCCATTTGGACTTGACCGTGTTTCACACTGCATTTAATACATACAATCCCCAAAAATAATCAGATCTACTCTTTTCAATCATTTGCTTTTTGAGCTCAAAGTCCTCCTGTGTTCCCGGAATTATTCCCATAATATGTAAAAATAAAATCAAACAATAAGAAAATTATTTTGAGAAAAAAAATATCAATCTAGTCACTGAAGTATCGATCATTTACTCATACTTGAATAGAATAGATAGAATAGAAAGTACTTTATTGATCCCTGGGGGAAATTCAGCGCCACAGTTCGCTCACAATAAACACTTAGATATTTTTTTACATGTGAATAATAAAAATACAGTCTGTTATACAGCATTATTCAAATGTGAATATAAATACAGTCTATTATACAGCATTATTCACATGTGAATAATATAAATACAGTCTATTATACAGCATTATTCAAATGTGAATATAAATACAGTCTATTATACAGCCTTATTCACATGTGAATAATATAAATACAGTCTATTATACAGCATTATTCACATATGACTAATGTAAATACAGTCGATTATACAGCATTATTCGAATGTGAATAATATATATACAGTATTATACAGCATTATTCCCATGTGACTAATGTAAATACAGTCTATTATACAGCATTATTCACATGTGACTAATGTAAATACAGTCTATTATACAGCATTATTCACATGTGAATAATATAAATACAGTCTATAATACAGCATTATTCACATGTGAATGATATCAATACAGTCTATTATACAGCATTATTTACATGTGAATAATATAATACAGTCTATTGTACAGCATTATTCACATGTGAATAATATAAATAGTCTATTATACAGCATTATTCACATGTGAATAATATAAAAACAGTCTATTATGCAGCAACATTCACATGTGAATAATATAAATACAGATTTATACAGCATTATTCACATGACTAATATAAATACAGTTTATTATACAGCATTATTCCCATGTGACTAATGTAAATAGTCCATCATACTGCATTATTCACATGTGAATAATATAAATACAGTCTATTATACAGAATTATTCACATGTAAATAATACAAATACAGTCTATTATACAGCATTATTCACATGGGAATAATACAAATCCAATCCATTATACAGCATTATTCACATGTGACTAATATAAATACAGTCTATTATACAGCATTATTCACATGTGACTAATGTAAATACAGTCTATTATACAGCATTATTCACATGTGAATAATATAAATACAGTCTATAATACAGCATTATTCACATGTGAATGATATCAATACAGTCTATTATACAGCATTATTTACATGTGAATAATATAATACAGTCTATTGTACAGCATTATTCACATGTGAATAATATAAATAGTCTATTATACAGCATTATTCACATGTGAATAATATAAAAACAGTCTATTATGCAGCAACATTCACATGTGAATAATATAAATACAGATTTATACAGCATTATTCACATGACTAATATAAATACAGTTTATTATACAGCATTATTCCCATGTGACTAATGTAAATAGTCCATCATACTGCATTATTCACATGTGAATAATATAAATACAGTCTATTATACAGAATTATTCACATGTAAATAATACAAATACAGTCTATTATACAGCATTATTCACATGGGAATAATACAAATCCAATCAATTATACAGCATTATTCACATGTGACTAATATAAATACAGTCTATTATACAGCATTATTCACATGTGACTAATGTAAATAGTCTATTATACAGCATTATTCACATGTGAATAATATAAATACAGTCTATTATACTGCATTATTCACATGTGACTAATATAAATACAGTCTATTATACAGGATTATTCACATGTGAATAATATAAATACAGTCTATTATACAGCATTATTCACATGTGAATAATATAAATACAGTCTATAATACAGCATTATTCACATGTGAATGATATCAATACAGTCTATTATACAGCATTATTTACATGTGAATAATATAATACAGTCTATTGTACAGCATTATTCACATGTGAATAATATAAATAGTCTATTATACAGCATTATTCACATGTGAATAATATAAATACAGTCTATTATGCAGCAACATTCACATGTGAATAATATAAATACAGTATTATACAGCATTATTCACATGACTAATATAAATACAGTTTATTATACAGCATTATTCCCATGTGACTAATGTAAATAGTCCATCATACTGCATCATTCACATGTGACTAATGTAAATACAGTCTATTATACAGCATTATTCACATGTGAATAATATAAATACAGTCTATAATACAGCATTATTCACATGTGAATGATATCAATACAGTCTATTATACAGCATTATTTACATGTGAATAATATAATACAGTCTATTGTACAGCATTATTCACATGTGAATAATATAAATAGTCTATTATACAGCATTATTCACATGTGAATAATATAAAAACAGTCTATTATGCAGCAACATTCACATGTGAATAATATAAATACAGATTTATACAGCATTATTCACATGACTAATATAAATACAGTTTATTATACAGCATTATTCCCATGTGACTAATGTAAATAGTCCATCATACTGCATTATTCACATGTGAATAATATAAATACAGTCTATTATACAGAATTATTCACATGTAAATAATACAAATACAGTCTATTATACAGCATTATTCACATGGGAATAATACAAATCCAATCAATTATACAGCATTATTCACATGTGACTAATATAAATACAGTTTATTATACAGCATTATTCCCATGTGACTAATGTAAATAGTCCATCATACTGCATTATTCACATGTGAATAATATAAATACAGTCTATTATACAGAATTATTCACATGTAAATAATACAAATACAGTCTATTATACAGCATTATTCACATGGGAATAATACAAATCCAATCAATTATACAGCATTATTCACATGTGACTAATATAAATACAGTCTATTATACAGCATTATTCACATGTGACTAATGTAAATAGTCTATTATACAGCATTATTCACATGTGAATAATATAAATACAGTCTATTATACTGCATTATTCACATGTGACTAATATAAATACAGTCTATTATACAGGATTATTCACATGTGAATAATATAAATACAGTCTATTATACAGCATTATTCACATGTGAATAATATAAATACAGTCTATAATACAGCATTATTCACATGTGAATGATATCAATACAGTCTATTATACAGCATTATTTACATGTGAATAATATAATACAGTCTATTGTACAGCATTATTCACATGTGAATAATATAAATAGTCTATTATACAGCATTATTCACATGTGAATAATATAAATACAGTCTATTATGCAGCAACATTCACATGTGAATAATATAAATACAGTATTATACAGCATTATTCACATGACTAATATAAATACAGTTTATTATACAGCATTATTCCCATGTGACTAATGTAAATAGTCCATCATACTGCATCATTCACATGTGACTAATGTAAATACAGTCTATTATACAGCATTATTCACATGTGAATAATATAAATACAGTCTATAATACAGCATTATTCACATGTGAATGATATCAATACAGTCTATTATACAGCATTATTTACATGTGAATAATATAATACAGTCTATTTGTACAGCATTATTCACATGTGAATAATATAAATAGTCTATTATACAGCATTATTCACATGTGAATAATATAAAAACAGTCTATTATGCAGCAACATTCACATGTGAATAATATAAATACAGATTTATACAGCATTATTCACATGACTAATATAAATACAGTTTATTATACAGCATTATTCCCATGTGACTAATGTAAATAGTCCATCATACTGCATTATTCACATGTGAATAATATAAATACAGTCTATTATACAGAATTATTCACATGTAAATAATACAAATACAGTCTATTATACAGCATTATTCACATGGGAATAATACAAATCCAATCAATTATACAGCATTATTCACATGTGACTAATATAAATACAGTCTATTATACAGCATTATTCACATGTGACTAATGTAAATAGTCTATTATACAGCATTATTCACATGTGAATAATATAAATACAGTCTATTATACTGCATTATTCACATGTGACTAATATAAATACAGTCTATTATACAGGATTATTCACATGTGAATAATATAAATACAGTCTATTATACAGCATTATTCACATGTGAATAATATAAATACAGTCTATAATACAGCATTATTCACATGTGAATGATATCAATACAGTCTATTATACAGCATTATTTACATGTGAATAATATAATACAGTCTATTGTACAGCATTATTCACATGTGAATAATATAAATAGTCTATTATACAGCATTATTCACATGTGAATAATATAAATACAGTCTATTATGCAGCAACATTCACATGTGAATAATATAAATACAGTATTATACAGCATTATTCACATGACTAATATAAATACAGTTTATTATACAGCATTATTCCCATGTGACTAATGTAAATAGTCCATCATACTGCATCATTCACATGTGAATAATATAAATACAGTCTATTATACAGAATTATTCATTAGGGACGGCGTGGCGCAGTGGGAAAGTGACCGTGCGCAACCCGAGGGACACTGGTTCAAATCCACCTAGAACCAACCTCGTCACGTCCGTTGTGTCCTGAGCAAGACACTTCACCCTTGCTCCTGATGGTTGCTGGTTGGCGCCTTGCATGGCAGCTCCCTCCATCAGTGTGTGAATGTGTGTGTGAATGGGTAAATGTGGAAGTAGTGTCAAAGCGCTTTGAGTACCTTGAAGGTAGAAAAGCGCTATACAAGTACAACCCATTTATTTATTTATTTACATGTAAATAATACAAATACAGTCTATTATACAGCATTATTCACATGGGAATAATACAAATCCAATCTATTATACAGCATTATTCACATGTGACTAATATAAATACCGTCTATTATACAGCATTATTCACATGTGAATAATATAAATACAGTCTATTATACAGCATTATTCACATGTGAATAATATAAATACAGTCTATTATGCAGCATTATTCACATGTGAATAATATAAATACAGTATTATACAGCATTATTCACGTGACTAATATAAATACAGTTTATTATACAGCATTATTCACATGTGACTAATGTAAATAGTCTATTATACAGCATTATTCACATGTGAATAATATAAATACAGTCTATTATACTGCATTATTCACATGTGAATAATATAAATACAGTCTATTATGCAGCATTATTCACATGTGAATAATATAAATACAGTATTATACAGCATTATTCACGTGACTAATATAAATACAGTTTATTATACAGCATTATTCACATGTGACTAATGTAAATACAGTCTATTATACAGCATTATTCACATGTGAATAATATAAATACAGTCTATTATACTGCATTATTCACATGTGACTAATGTAAATAGTCTATCATACTGCATTATTCACATGTGAATAATATAAATAGTCTATTATACAGCATTATTCACATGTGAATAATATAAATACAGTCTATTATACAGTATTATTCACATGCGAATAATACAAATATGATCTATTATAAAGCATTATTCACATGTGACTGATGTAAATAGTCTATCATACAACATTATTCACATGTGACTAATGTAAATACAGTCCATTATACAGCATTATTCACATGTGAATAAATAAATAGTCTATTATACAGCATTATTTACATGTGAATAATATAAATACAGTCTATTATACATTCAAGTACAGTCAAAAAGGAACCTATGCATTATACATTATACCACACTTTGTATCGACGCCACCAATTCATGGATCGATCTGAGGGTTCTCTTATTGTGCATGTGGTGTACTGACTGTGACAATGCTGACTCATTAACAGTTGCTGTAACATTATCCTCTTTATAACTCTTATTAATCTAATTATTTACTTCATGTTCACATCTCCTTGCATCTACACTTCTTAAAACTTTACCAGTCTCTTATTTCTTGATGTTGTTTCACGCTATCTTAGCACAGTTATCAGCTTGCCGGCTCCTGGCTTGATCATTATCAGAAATGATCGCTGCATAATACGCTGTACTTTGTGTGTGTGGTCCAATCCAACCGTGTTCGCTTGACATCTCTGTTCCATAGTAAAGCTTGATCGTCATCTTTCGGGAATGCAAACAATGAAACACCGTCTGTGTTTGTGTGTTTCTGTTGCTAAAGGCGGCCGCGATACGCCGCTTCCCACCTACAGCTTTCTTCTTTGACGTCTCCATTATTCATTGAACAAATGGCAAAAGATTCAGCAACACAGATGTCCATAATACTGTGGAATTATGCGATAAAAACAGATGACTTATAGCTGGGAATGGTGCTGGAACAAAATGTCCTCTACAATGCATCATCATACCGCGACGTTTTAGCATGATACTTCCGCGCGAAATTCAAAATTGCAATTTAGCAAACTAAAAAGGCCGTATTGGCATGTGTTGCAATGTTAATATTTCCTCATAGATATATAAACTATCAGACTGCGCTGTCGGTAGTAGTGGCTTTCAGTAGGCCTTTAAACCCTTGATCAATACTACTCACAGCGATTCCACCAGAACACCAGAAAAGCCTTACCTGTAGGAGGCGGGGCTACACCACAAGAGGGGGGTGCACTTGGAGGACTGGCTTGAGGAGTCTTGGGGGGTGGCGCCACACCTGTGAGGCCACCGGGTTAAAGACAACAGCTGATGATAGTGGACTTACTAGAAAATTCTCAGCTCATCTTTCTTTAAATGTTTTCAATCCAACTATGTACTAACACTGCATACTTTACCTTATTTACCGTCTTTCTTCACTCAAAAGGAATATCCCAGTCAACTCAATACAACACAAGTGCGGGTTCATGTTGTCTCACCAGGCAGCGCTGCTCTTTTGTTCAGAAGGTTCTTCTGTGGTCCTCGGGCCATCTGCAGGCCGTACGACATCTGCGGTGGGTCGTTCCATCCTCGTTCCTGGTTGCCTAGACAACACAAATCAGGCGTGATGACACACCATCGGAAATATTTGTTCCAGAGCAAAAGGCGGATGAGTGTCAACATCTAAAAATATTAAGAATATTGTCGCAAATAAAAACATTAGCTGTCTTATACAATACTAATGTAGTGTACTATCTACATTTTAATACTACTCTAATATACACTATATTGGCAAATGTATTTGGCCACCCATCCAAATGATCAAATCAGGTGTTCTAATCACAGGTGTGTAAAATCAAGCATTTAGGCATGGAGACTGTTGCTACAAACATTAGTGAAAAAATGAGCCGCTCTCAGTGATTTCCAGCGTGGAACTGTCGTAGGATGCCAGCTGTGCACCTGAAATGTCCTCGCTCCTAAATATTCCAAAGTTAACTTTATTATAAGAACATGGAAGATTTTGGGAACAACAGCAACTCAGCCACCAAGTGGTAGGCCACACAAACTGACATGGAGGGGTCAGCGGATGCTGAAAGCGCATAGTGCAAAGACTTTCTGCTCCAAACTTCATGTGACCTTCCAATTAGCCCACCTACAGTACGCAGAGAGCTTCGTGGAATGGGTTTCCATGGCCGAGCAGCTGCATCTAAGCCGTACATCGCCTAGTCCAATGCAAAGCGTCGGATGCAGTGGTGTAAAGCACTTCGCCAGTGGACTCTAGTGCAGCTCCTAAATATTCCAAAGTCAACTTTATTATAAGAACATGGAAGATTTTGGAACAACAGCAACTCAGCCACCAAGTGGTAGGCCACGCAAACTGACAGGGAGGGGTCAGCGGATGCTGAAAGCGCATAGTGCAAAGACTTTCTGCTCCAAACTTCATGTGACCTTCCAATTAGCCCACCTACAGTACGCAGAGAGCTTCGTGGAATGGGTTTCCATGGCCGAGCAGCTGCATCTAAGCCGTGCATCGCCTAGTCCAATGCAAAGCGTCGGATGCACTGGTGTAAAGCACGTCGCCAGTGGACTCTAGAGCAGCTCCTAAATATTCCAAAGTCAACTTTACTATAAGAACATGGAAGATTTTGGGAACAACAGCAACTCAGCCACCAAGTGGTAGGCCACGCAAACTGACAGGGAGGGGTCAGCGGATGCTGAAAGCGCATAGTGCAAAGACTTTCTGCTCCAAACTTCATGTGACCTTCCAATTAGCCCACGTACAGTACGCAGAGAGCTTCGTGGAATGGGTTTCCATGGCCGAGCAGCTGCATCTAAGCCGTGCATCGCCAAGTCCAATGCAAAGCGTGGGATGCAGTGGTGTAAAGCACTGGATTCTAGAGCAGTGGAGACGCGTTTTCTGGAGTGATGAATCACGCTTTTCCATCTGACAATCTGATGGACGAGTTTGGGTTTGGAGGTTGCCAGGGTAACAGAACATTTCGGAATGCATTGCGCCGAGTGTGAAATTTGGTGGAGGAGGACTTATGGCGTGGGGTTGTTTTTCAAGGAATTGGACTTGGCCCCTTAGTTCCAGTGAAAGGAACTTTGAATGGATATCAAAACATATTGGACAATTCCATTCTCCCAACCTCGTGGGAACAGTTTGGAGCGGGCTCATACCTCTTCCAATATGACTATGCACCAGTGCACAAAACAAAGTCCATAAAGACATGGACGACATAGTCCGATGTGGGTGAACTTGACTGGCCTGCACAGAGTCCTGACTTGAACCCGATAGAACACCTTTGGGATTAATAAGAACTGAGACCAAGAGCCAGGCCTTTTCGACCAACATCTCCAATGCGCTTTTGGAAGAATGGTGGAAAATTCCTCTAAATCCACTCCGCAACCTTGTGGACAGCCTTCCCAGAAGATTTGAAGCTGTAATAGCAGCAAAAGGTGGACTCACATCATATTGAACACTATGGGTTAGGAATGGGATAGGGCTTCAAGTTCATATGTGAGTCAGAGCAGGTGGCCAAATACTTTTGGCAATATAGTGTACAGCAGGGGTCACCAACCTTTTTAAAACCAAGAGCTACTTCTTGGGTACTGATTAATGCGAAGGGCTACCAGTTTGATACACACTTAAATAAATTGCCAGACATAGCCAATTTGCTCAATTTACCTTTAATAAATACATCTCTATATATGAAAAAATGGGTATTTCTGTCTGTCATTCCATCGTACATTTTTATTTTATTTTACGGAAGGTTTTTTGTTGAGAATAAATGATGAAAAAAACACTTAACTGAACGGTTTAAAAGCGGAGAAAACCCCAAAAAAAATAAAAATAAAATTTTGAAACATAGTTCATCTTAGATTTCGACTCTTTAAAATTCAAAATTCAACCGCAAAAAATAAAAATAAAAACTAGGTAATTTGAATATTTTTGAAAAAAATAAAAAAGAATTTATGGAACATCATTAGTCATTTTTACTGATTAAGATTAATTTTAGAACTTTGATGACATTTTTTAAATAGATTAAAATCCAATCTGCACTTTGTTAGAATATATAACAAATTGCATCAAGCTATATTTCTAACAAAGACAAATCATTATTTCTTCTAGATTTTCCAGAACAACATTTTTAAAAGAAATTCAAAAGACTTTGAAATACGATTTAAATTTGATTCTACAAATTTTCTAGATTTGCCAGAATAATTTTTTTAATTTTAATCATAATAAGTTTGAAGAAATATTTCACAAATATTCTTTGTCGAAAAAACAGAAGCTAAAATGAAGAATTAAATTAAAATGTATTTATTATTCTTTACAATAAAAAAAAAAATACTTGAACATTGATTCAAATTGTCAGGAAAGAAGAGGAAGGAATTTAAAAGGTAAAAAGGTATATGTGTTTAAAAATCCTAAAATCATTTCTAAGGTTGTATTTTTTCTCTAAAATTGTCTTTCTGAATGTTATAAGAAGCAAAGTAAAAAAATAAATGAATTTATTTAAACAAGTGAAGACAAGCCTTTATAATATTTTCTTGGATTTTCAAATTCTATTTGAGTTTTGTCTCTCTTAGAATTAAAAATGTCGAGCCAAGCGAGACCAACTTGCTCGTAAATAAATAACATTTAAAAAATAGAGGCAACTCACTGGTAAGTGCTGCTATTTGAGATATTTTTAGAACAGGCCAGCGGGCGACTCATCTGGTCCTTACGGGCTACCTGGTGCCCGCGGGCACAGCGTTGGTGACCCCTGGTGTACACACTCTGCTGCGAACTGGCCTGGGAACGCCTCGGGATCCCCTGGGAAAAGCTGGACGAAGTGGCTGGGGAAAGGAAAGGCTGGGCTTTCCTGCTTAGGCTGCTGCCCCCGCGACTCGACCTCGGATTAGCGGAAGGCGATGGATGGAATATAGTGTAGAAGTATACATTACAATATTACTCTAATGTGCATGTACATTACAATATTACTGTATGTACATACACTGTATTATCATAGTAATATATTATAGTTACTATTATATTAGTTGTACATTGTAGGGCATTGTTTATGAACTTGTTACAGCTTTTACTGCCACTTTATATTAAAAGGTTGTTATATTACCGTATCGTATTTCCAAACAGGCATATTAGTTTTAAAAACAAATACCAGAAAGCTATTTTATGCCCTTACGATTTATAAATATATAGATTTATAGTTTATAATCGACGGTGACGTGTCGCGCTAGTTAGCACTAAACTTGACGGAATACAACATGACATTACAAACAATAAAGATATTTTCTCCTACCTGGTTTGACGTACATGTCCTCCATGATGGAATATTGGAATGAATAAAAAGTTTATTAAATGTTAAAGACGCAGTTTAGTTTATTTAAAGGCTACAAAAAAAAGAGGTTTTATTTCCGGCGGCTGGCGCGTAATGATGACGTCATGGCTACCAATTTATAGCGTAACTGATTTTTGACCACTAAATTCTTCTCGTCTTCCGTTATTTTTATGTCGTAATTAAAAGCACACTTTATTATTTTGGTGTAATTTTAGTGTCAATTTTAAAATGTTTGGTGAATGGAAATTATTACTGCCGGAAACGTCGGAACGTTTTACGTTTATTTTATTGTAGATAATGTCACCGTTGGATATTTTTGACGAGGAAGTCTACCGACTGAGCTTTTTTTTTTAATTTTTAATCTTTAATTTTCCCCTCAGAATTTTCCTAAACAAAACCCCAAAGGAGTTCTGTTGTGATGACGTCATCAGGAGGAGGAGCCAGTGCGGGCCACTGCTGACGTCATCGCTGGGGGGAGGAGAGGAGAGGGAGGGAGTGTCCTAGTGTCTCCATCAGTGGAAGGAAGAAGACACAGAGGAAGAGAAGACCGATGCGTTGCCGTGGAGACAAAAAGACAGACAGAAGAAGAGGCTTGAAGGACTTTCTATGAGTGTGTGTGTGTGTGTGGTGTGTGTGTTGGAGGGCAAGCAGCTGATTGGTACACACAAGGAGGGCGGAGCCATGATGGGCAAGGACTACATGCTGGCCATCATCATCGTCAACTGTGATGGTAAGTATGTCCTTATGTCCTCCTCATGATGTGGTGGTAAATATGTCCTTATGTCCTCCTCATAATATAATGTGATGGTATATATGTCCCCCTATACTACATGATGGTAAATATGTCCTTCTCATACTATAATGTGATGGTAAATATGTCCCCCTATACTACTTGATGGAAAATATGTCCCCCAATACTATATGATGGTAAATATGTCCTTATGTCCTCCTCATGATGTGATGGTAAATGTGTCATCCTATACGACATGATGTTAAATATGTCCTCCTTGTACTACAATATGATGGTAAATATGTCCTTATGTCCTTCTCATACTACAATGTGATGGTAAATGTGTCCTCCTGTATTACATGATGGTAAATATGTCCTTTTAATACTATAATGTGATGGTAAATGTGTCCTCCTATACTACATGGTGGTAAATATGTCCTTATGTCCTCTTCATACTATACTGTGATGGTAAATATGTCCCCCTATACTACATGGTGGTAAATATGTCCTTATGTCCTCTTCATACTATACTGTGATGGTAAATATGTCCCCCTATACTACATGGTAGTAAATATGTCCTTATGTCCTCCTTATACTATAATGTGATGGAAAATATGTCCTCCTATACTACATAATGGAAAATATGTTCCCCAATACTTCATGATGGTAAATATGTCCTTATGTCCTCCTCATACTATAATGTGATGGTAAATATGTCCTCCTATACTACATGATGGTAAATATGTCCTCCTTGTACTATAATGTGATGGTAAATATGTCCCCCTATACTACTTGATGGTAAATATGTCCTTCTCATACTATAATGTGATGGTAAATGTGTCCTCCTATACTACATAATGGAAAATATGTTCCCCAATACTTCATGACGGTAAATATGTCCTTATGTCCTCCTCATACTATAATGTGATGGTAAATATGTCCTCCTATACTACATAATGGAAAATATGTTCCCCAATACTTCATGACGGTAAATATGTCCTTATGTCCTCCTCATACTATAATGTGATGGTAAATATGTCCCCCTATACTACTTGATGGAAAATATGTCCCCCAATACTATATGATGGTAAATATGTCCTTATGTCCTCCTCATACTATAATGTGATGGTAAATATGTCCCCCTATTCTACTTGATGGAAAATATATCCCCCAATACTACATGGTGGTAAATATGTCCTTATGTCCTCTTCATACTATAATGTGATGGTAAATATGTCCCCCTATACTACTTGATGGAAAATATGTCCCCCTAAACTACTTGATGGAAAATATATCCCCCAATACTACATGGTGGTAAATATGTCCTTATGTCCTCTTCATACTATAATGCGATGGTAAATATGTCCCCCTATACAACATAATGGTAAATATGTCCTCCTTATTCTATAATGTAATTATAAATATGTCCCCCTTTTCTACACGATGGTAAATATATCCTCCTCATACTAAAATGTAATGGTAAATATGTCCTCCTCATACTATTATGTAATGGTAAATATGTCTTCCTTTTCTACATGATGGTAAATATGTCCTCCTCATACCACATGATGGTAAATATGTCCTCCTCATACTATAATGTAACGGTAAATATGTCCCCCTATACTACTTGATGGAAAATATGTCCCCCAATACTATATGACGGTAAATATGTCCTTATGTCCTCCTCATACTATAATGTGATGGTAAATATGTCCCCCTATTCTACTTGATGGAAAATATATCCCCCAATACTACATGGTGGTAAATATGTCCTTATGTCCTCTTCATACTATAATGCGATGGTAAATATGTCCCCCTATACTACATAATGGTAAATATGTCCTCCTCATACTATTATGTAATGGTAAATGTGTCCTCCTGTATTACATGATGGTAAATATGTCCTTTTAATACTAAAATGTGATGGTAAATGTGTCCTCCTATACTACATGGTGGTAAATATGTCCTTATGTCCTCTTCATACTATACTGTGATGGTAAATATGTCCCCCTATTCTACTTGATGGAAAATATATCCCCCTATACTACTTGATGGAAAATATATCCCCCAATACTACATGGTGGTAAATATGTCCTTATGTCCTCCTCATACTATAATGCGATGGTAAATATGTCCCCCTATACAACATAATGGTAAATATGTCCTTCTCATACTACAATGTGATGGTAAATGTGTCCTCCTGTATTACATGATGGTAAATATGTCCTTTTAATACTATAATGTGATGGTAAATGTGTCCTCCTATACTACATGGTGGTAAATATGTCCTTATGTCCTCTTCATACTATACTGTGATGGTAAATATGTCCCCCTATACTACATGGTGGTAAATATGTCCTTATGTCCTCTTCATACTATACTGTGATGGTAAATATGTCCCCCTATACTACATGGTAGTAAATATGTCCTTATGTCCTCCTTATACTATAATGTGATGGAAAATATGTCCTCCTATACTACATAATGGAAAATA
This sequence comes from Nerophis ophidion, assembly GCF_033978795.1. Classification (NCBI taxonomy): domain Eukaryota; kingdom Metazoa; phylum Chordata; class Actinopteri; order Syngnathiformes; family Syngnathidae; genus Nerophis; species Nerophis ophidion. The sequence continues at coordinate 5,506,753 of NC_084638.1, forward strand.
TGTTCCCCAATACTTCATGATGGTAAATATGTCCTTATGTCCTCCTCATACTATAATGTGATGGTAAATATGTCCTCCTATACTACATGATGGTAAATATGTCCTCCTTGTACTATAATGTGATGGTAAATATGTCCCCCTATACTACTTGATGGTAAATATGTCCTTCTCATACTATAATGTGATGGTAAATGTGTCCTCCTATACTACATAATGGAAAATATGTTCCCCAATACTTCATGACGGTAAATATGTCCTTATGTCCTCCTCATACTATAATGTGATGGTAAATATGTCCTCCTATACTACATAATGGAAAATATGTTCCCCAATACTTCATGACGGTAAATATGTCCTTATGTCCTCCTCATACTATAATGTGATGGTAAATATGTCCCCCTATACTACTTGATGGAAAATATGTCCCCCAATACTATATGATGGTAAATATGTCCTTATGTCCTCCTCATACTATAATGTGATGGTAAATATGTCCCCCTATACTACTTGATGGAAAATATATCCCCCAATACTACATGGTGGTAAATATGTCCTTATGTCCTCTTCATACTATAATGTGATGGTAAATATGTCCCCCTATACTACTTGATGGAAAATATGTCCCCCTATACTACTTGATGGAAAATATATCCCCCAATACTACATGGTGGTAAATATGTCCTTATGTCCTCTTCATACTATAATGCGATGGTAAATATGTCCCCCTATACAACATAATGGTAAATATGTCCTCCTTATTCTATAATGTAATTATAAATATGTCCCCCTTTTCTACACGATGGTAAATATATCCTCCTCATACTAAAATGTAATGGTAAATATGTCCTCCTCATACTATTATGTAATGGTAAATATGTCTTCCTTTTCTACATGATGGTAAATATGTCCTCCTCATACCACATGATGGTAAATATGTCCTCCTCATACTATAATGTAATGGTAAATATGTCCTCCTTATTCTATAATGTAATTATAAATATGTCCCCCTTTTCTACACGATGGTAAATATGTCCTCCTCATACTAAAATGTAATGGTAAATATGTCCTCCTCATACTATTATGTAATGGTAAATATGTCTTCCTTTTCTACATGATGGTAAATATGTCCTCCTCATACCACATGATGGTAAATATGTCCCCCTATACCACATGATGGTAAATATGTCCTCCTCATACTATAATGTAATGGTAAATATGTCTTCCTTTTCTACATGATGGTAAATATGTCCTCCTCATACCACATGATGGTAAATATGTCCTCATCATACTGTAAAGTAATGGTAAATATGTCCCCCTATACCACATGATGGTAAATATGTCCTCCTCATACTATAACGTGATGGTAAATATGTCCCCCTTGTACTAAAGGATGTTCAATATGTCTTCCTCATACGACAAAATGGTAAATATGTCCTTCTCATTCTATAATATAATGATAAATATGTCTCCCTATACTACATGATGGTAAATATGTCCTCCTCATACTATAATGTAATGGTAAATATGTCCCCCTATACTACATGATGGTAAATATGTCTTCCTCATACTATAATGTAATGGTAAGTATGTCTCCCTTATTCTATATGATGGTAAATATGTCCTCCTTGTACGACATAGTGGTAAATATGTCCTCCTCATACTATAATGTAATGGTAAATATGTCCCCCTAAACTACAGGATGTTGAATATGTCCTCATACGACATGATGGTAAATATGTCCTCCTCATACTATAATGTAATGGGAAATATGTCTCCCTAATACCACATCATGGTAAATTTGTCTTCCTCATACTATAATGTAATGGTAAATATGTCCCCCTATTCTACATGATGGTAAATATGTCCTCCTCATATTAAATAATTGTAAATATGTCCCCCTGTACTACATGACGGTAAATATGTCCTCCTCATACTATAATGTGATGGTAAATATGTCCCCCTATACTACTTGATGGAAAATATGTCCCCCAATACTATATGATGGTAAATATGTCCTCCTCATACTATAATGTAATGGTAAATATGTCGCCCTTATACTATGGGATGTTGAATATGTCCTCCTCATATGACATGATGGTAAATATGTCCTCCTCATATTAAATAATTGTAAATATGTCCCCCTGTACTACATGACGGTAAATATGTCCTCCTCATACTATAATGTGATGGTAAATATGTCCCCCTATACTACTTGATGGAAAATATGTCCCCCAATACCATATGATGGTAAATATGTCCTCCTCATACTATAATGTAATGGTAAATATGTCGCCCTTATACTATGGGATGTTGAATATGTCTTCCTCATATGACATGATGGTAAATATGTCCCCCGATACCACATGATGGTAAATATGTCCTCCTCATACTATAATGTATTGGTAAATATGTCTCCCTAATACCACATCATGGTAAATATGTCCTCCTCATACTATAATGTAATGGTAAATATGTCCCCCTAAACTACAGGATGTTGAATATGTCCTCATACGACATGATGGTAAATATGTCCTCCTCATACTATAATGTAATGGGAAATATGTCTCCCTAATACCACATCATGGTAAATTTGTCTTCCTCATACTATAATGTAATGGTAAATATGTCCCCCTATTCTACATGATGGTAAATATGTCCTCCTCATATTAAATAATTGTAAATATGTCCCCCTGTACTACATGACGGTAAATATGTCCTTCTCATACTATAATGTGATGGTAAATATGTCCCCCTATACTACTTGATGGAAAATATGTCCCCCAATACTATATGATGGTAAATATGTCCTCCTCATACTATAATGTAATAGTAAATATGTCCCCCTTATACTATGGGATGTTGAATATGTCTTCCTCATATGACATGATGGTAAATATGTCCCCCGATACTACATGATGGTAAATATGTCCTCCTCATACTATAATGTAATGGTAAATATGTCGCCCTTATACTATGGGATGTTGAATATGTCTTCCTCATATGACATGATGGTAAATATGTCCCCCGATACCACATGATGGTAAATATGTCTTCCTAATACCACATGATGGTAAATATGTCCTCCTCATACTATAATGTATTGGTAAATATGTCTCCCTAATACCACATCATGGTAAATATGTCCTCCTCATACTATAATGTAATGGTAAATATGTCCCCCTGTACTACATGATGGTAAATATGTCCTCCTCATACCATAATGTGATGGAAAATATGTCCCCCTATACTACATGATAGTAAATATGTCTTCCTCATATTACATAATTGTAAATATGTCCTCCTATACCACATGATGGTAAATATGTCCTCCTCATACTATAATGTGATGGTAAATATGTCCCCCTATACTACTTGATGGTAAATATGTCCTCCTCACACTATAATGCGATGGTAAATATGTCCCCCTTATACTACAGGATGTTGAATATGTCCTCCTCATACGACACAATGGTAAATATGTCCTTCTCATTCTATAATATAATGATAAATATATCCCCCTATACTACATGATGGTAAATATGTCCTCCTCATACTATAATGTGATGGTAAATATGTCCCCCTATACTACATGATGGTAAATATGTCCTCCTCATACTATAATGTGATGGTAAATATGTCCTCCTCATACTATAATGTAATGATAAATATGTCCCCCTATACTACATGATGGTAAATAGGTCCTCCTCATACTATAAAGTAATGGGAAATATGTCCCCCTATACCACATGATGGTAAATATGTCTTCCTAATACCACATGATGGTAAATATGTCTTCCTAATACCACATGATGGTAAATATGTCTTCCTAATACTACAAAATGGTAAATGTGTCCTCCTTACATTACAATATAAAACATTTAAAGACAAGGGAAAGTTTTCATTAATAATTCAAGCACTTCCTCGTTGCTGACTTCCTGTTCAGCAGTGTGATTGACGATGTGATCAGGTGACACTATCAAAGCCATAAGTGCATGCTGGCTCGGCCCTCACTGAAGTGCTGGACTTGCCTTTTATAGACAACATCTGGACCGACCAGAACCTGCTACTGGACCAGGACCTCCCCTCTGGCTGGAGGACCATCAAAGACTCCACGGGGACGTACTATTGGCACGTTCCCACCGGCACCACTCAGTGGCAGCACCCCCGACTAAACGGGGCGCCGCAGCAGCCGCCGCAACCCGAGCAACAGGTAGAACCTGCGGAACCGTGCAGAACCTTACAATCTTCTTCTTCTCCTCTGGTGTTTTGCTTCCAGAAGGACCACAATGGATCCAGCAACTGCAGCGCGGATGCTTACAGAGCACATGGCGCACATAGGTAGCACACACACATACTTGTACTTCTGACCTTCTTGAGACCTCCTAAAAATGCCTTCTGCCAAAGTTAGTTTGTGACGAACCCCAAGATGCAGCGAAGGAAGCAGGCATTGAATAGGAAAACATGATTGAATTAAAATACTAAAACAAGAACAAACAAAAGGGTACTGACAAAAGGCGCGGATAACAAACTTGGCTATGAACAAACAAACTGGAAGCAGGGAACAAAAAACAGTAAGCTACAAACAGCTACCGAATATAGCTTACCGCTACGCTGCAATGACACGACCAGTAGGAACGACAAGTAGAACTGATATTGACACAACACGACAGGAGCGACAATACAACACAATAATCCAGCCCTGACTGGAGGACAAAAGCAGGTAAAAATAGGAGCGGGCTGATTGACACCAGGTGTGGCCAGGTGCCAATCAGCTACAACTGAGGATACACAGCACTCAGGGAGACAAACAGGAAACAGAACCAAGAGTGCTGACAGGAACCAAAGACAAATGGAGAGGAAAAACTAAGACATAGACCAAACTGTCAGGGACAAGCCTGAAACCTACCACTTTAAGACCACTCCTTCTAGATATATACAGTAAAGATTTGTATTTACAACATTAATTATATATACATACTATGCAAATATAAAAAAAGGTAAGCTTTTCGTAAAAAAAAACATGTTGAATTTTTTTGTTTGTAATTGGTTTTTAATCTTCATTATTTACTTCAAGTTATTACAGTATGTCTCTATGTACATATTTATTTAATTGTTTTTATTAATTTGGCCAAAGGGGGCGCATTTATCAATTTGTTATTACATATGTTGGCCAGAGGGGGAGCACTTCAAATTTTTACACACACTTGTTATTTCATATATTGGCCAGAGGGCGAGCACTTTTAAAACCGACACAATCAATTTATAACATCCCTCTTTTTTTGGATCACCCTGATTTTGATACATTTCACCACCAGGGGTGCAAATTAGATCTTTATTTTTTTGTTTTTAGTAATGTGCTTAAGGCCGATGACAAACAAGTCACGGAAGCAAACTCTTAATGGCCACTATAGTCATAGTACTGTAGGGTATTTTTTCATCTGACAATCACATATCGGACACGGGTGTGACGCTTTACTGGCATCGTGGTGTGGTTTTTGTTCTCTCGAGCATGCAGTTGAGATGGACACAGCGTGAAGGTAAGAATGCTAATTCATTTAACTGTAAAAACAGACCAGTAACAGAAAGACTTGCACAAAGGCA
>NC_084638.1:5517353-5567353 GCF_033978795.1 Nerophis ophidion
TAAATACTGATAATGTTGAGAAATGCTCATCAAACACTTATTTGGAACATACCACAGGTGTGCAGGCTAATTGGGAACAGGTGGGTGCCATGATTGGGTATAAAAACAACTTCCCGAAAAATGCTCAGTCTTTCACAAGAAAGGATGGGGCGAGGTACACCCCTTTGTCCACAACTGCGTGAGCAAATAGTCAAACAGTTTAAGAACAAAGTTTCTCAAAGTGCAATTGCAAGAAATTTAGGGATTTCAAAATCAACGGTCCATAATATCATCAAAAGGTTCAGAGAATCTGGAGAAATCACTCCACGTAAGCGGCATGGCCAGAAACTAACATTGAATAATCATGACCTTCCATACCTCAGACGGCATTGTATCAAAAAAAACGACATCAATCTCTAAAGGATATCACCACATGGGCTCAGTAACACTTCAGAAAACCACTGTCACTCAATACAGTTTGTCGCTACATCTGTAAGTGAAAGTTAAAGCTCTACTATGCAAAGCGAAAGCCATTTATCAACAACACCCAGAAACGCCGCCAGCTTCTCTGGGCCCGAGATCATCTAAGATGGACTGATGCAAAGTGGAAAAGTGTTCTGTGGTCTGAAGAGTCCACATTTCAAATTGTTTTTGGAAATATTCCACATCGTGTCATCCGGACCAAAGGGGAAGCGAACCATCCAGACTATTATCGACGCAAAGTTCAAAAGCCAGCATCTGTGATGGTATGGGGGTGCATTAGTGCCCAAGGCATGGGTAACTTACACATCTGTGAAGGCACCATTAATGCTGAAAGGTACATACAGGTTTTGGAACAACATATGCGGCCATCAAAGCGCAGTCTTTTTCATGGACGCCCCTGCTTATTTCAGCAAGACAATGTCAAGCCACATTCAGCAAGTGTTACCACACACACACACACACACACACACACACACACACACACACACACACACACACACACACACACACACACACACACACACACACACACACACACACACACACACACACTCTTGGTTGGCTGCTCGCTGACCCCGCCCCCTTGTTTTCTGCCCTCCAGTGGACTACCTGGAGGCAGTGCGGCAGCAGGTGCAGAAGTTTGATGTCCGCTACGTCGGGAGCCTGCCCGTGTCCCGCGCCATGGGTATGCCGGCACGTCACATGACCCCCGGCCCCCGGAAGTTGGCTTTGAAACATTTGTACCACGCAGGCATGGAGGTTTTAAACACGGCCATTGAGAGCATCATGAACGCCACCGAGCGTGACCAGTGGGAGGCGAGCGTCATCCACGTGACCGACAACATCCTGTCCGTCTTCAAGGTGCGCTCCTACCATTTTGTTACGACGTCCCTGTCTTTTATTTTGATAGCTACCGTGCCCTCGTCACAGGAAGGGGAGGAGCCATTCTGGGAGTGCCAGGTGCGTCTCCTCAGCTTCCTCGGCGTGGGCCAGGACAGTCACACCTTCGCCGTGATCGCCGACGGCGGCACGCAGCGTTTCGAGTGCCACGTGTTCTGGTGCGAGCCGGACGCGGGGCTCCTGTCCGAGGCGGTCCAGGCGGCGTGCATGGTGAGCTCGCTTCATACTTGCCAACCTTGAGACCTCCGATTTCGGGAGGTGGGGGCGTGGTTGTCAAGTCAAATATTTAATATAAATATATATATATATATATATATATATATATATATATATATATATATATATATATATATATATATAATATATATATATATATATATATATATATATATATATACATTAAAGAAATACATGAATTTCATCCATCCATCTTCTTCCGCTTATCCGAGGTCGGGTCGCGGGGGCAACAGCCTAAGCAGGGAAACCCAGACTTCCCTCTCCCCAGCCACTTTGTCTAACTCTTCCCGGGGGATCCCGAGGCGTTCCCAGGCCAGCCGAGAGACATAGTCTTCCCAACGTGTCCTGTGTCTTCCCCGTGGCCTCCTACCGGTTGGACGTGCCCTAAACACCTCCCTAGGGAGGCGTTCGGGTGGCATCCTGACCAGATGCCCGAACCACCTCATCTGGCTCCTCTCGATGTGGAGGAGCAGCGGCTTTACTTTGAGTTCCTCCCGGATGGCAGAGCTTCTCACCCTATCTCTAAGGGAGAGCCCCGCCACACGGCGGAGGAAACTCATTTCGGCCGCTTGTACCCGTGATCTTGTTCTTTCGGTCATGACCCAAAGCTCATGACCATAGGTGAGGATGGGAACGTAGATCGACCGGTAAATTGAGAGCTTTGCCTTCCGGCTCAGCTCCTTCTTCACCACAACGAATCGGTACTACGTCCGCATTACTGAAGACGCCGCACCGATCCGCCTGTCGATCTCACGATCCACTCTTCCCTCACTCGTGAACAAGACTCCTAGGTACTTGAACTCCTCCACTTGGGGCAGTGTCTCCTCTCCAACCCGGAGATGGCATTCCACCCTTTTCCGGGCGAGAACCATGGACTCGGACTTGGAGGTGCTGATTCTCATTCCGGTCGATTACACTCGGCTGCAAACCGATCCAGTGAGAGCTGAAGATCCCGGTCAGATGAAGCCATCAGGACCACATCATCTGCAAAAAGCAGAGACCTAATCCCGCGGTCACCAAACCGGAACCCCTCAACGCCTTGACTGCGCCTAGAAATTCTGTCCATAAAGTTATGAACAGAATCTGTGACAAAGGACAGGCTTGGCGGAGTCCAACCCTCACTGGAAATGTGTTCGACTTACTGCCGGCAATGCGGACCAAGCTCTGGCACTGATCGTACATGAATTTCAGTGTTCATTTATTTACACATAACACTCATCTACTCATTGTTGAGTTAAGGGTTGAAATGTCCATTTTCTGTCTATTCTACATTCCTATTCTATTCTATGTACAGTAGATAGCAGCATTGTCACAAGTTCACGACATTGCTGTTTAGGCAGACGAACTGATTTACGGTAGACGAAAAAACGTGACTGCTGTTGTTGTGTGTTATTACCGGGCTGGGAGGACTTTAATGAAACTGCCTAACAATAAGAAACCAAGAACTCGCCTTCGATCGTTCTACAGTTATAAAGTCATTGGGCAGGCTCGCTCTTTATATTGTGGGAAAGACTGTCGACACGTCACTCAGGTCGCATGGAGCTGGAGGGGGCGTGGCCTCCAGCTCCGCCTGAATTTCGGGAGATTTTCGGGAGAAAATTTGTCCCGGGAAGGTTTCGGGAAAGGCGCTGAATTTCGGGAATCTCCCGTAAAATCCGGGAGGGTTGGCAAGAATGGCTCGCTTCCACTGCTTTTAGCTTGGCTAAAAGTCTGCGGGCTGTAGAGCTTTTTCATTTCGGGCTCCAGTACTCTGGAATGCCCTCCCGGTAACAGTTCGAGATGCCACCTCAGTAGAAGCATTTAAGTCTCACCTTAAAACTCATTTGTATACTCTAGCCTTTAAATAGACTCCCTTTTTAGACCAGTTGATCTGCCGTTTCTCTTCTTTTTCTTCTATGTCCCACTCTCCTTTGTGGAGGGAGTCCGGTCCGATCCGGTGGCCATGTACTGCTCGCCTGTGTATCGGCTGGGGACATCTCTGCGCTGCTGATCAGCCTCCGCTTGGGATGGTTTCCTACTGGCTCCGCTGTGAACGGGACTCTCGCTGCTGTGTTGGATCCGCTTTGGACTGGACTCTCGCGACTGTGTTGGATCCATTATGGACTGATCTTTCACAGTATCATGTTCTCATATGTTCTCATTGTCATCAGTATCATCAGTATCATGTTCTCATAGTCATCATTGTCACCGACGTCCCACTGGGTGTGAGTTTTCCTTGCCCTTATGTGGGCCTACCGAGGATGTCGTAGTGGTTTGTGCAGCCCTTTGAGACACTAGTGATTTAGGGCTATATAAGTAAACATTGATTGATTGATTGATTGATATTCAGACCTTCCTTGTCCTGCAGGTTCACTACCAGAAGTGTTTGGTGGCTCAGACTCCGCCCCCCAGGACCAAGCTGTGGCACGCAACCCCGCCCAAGATCAGACGGGCCAACTCCATGGACGGCGTGGCTTTCCCGCCTCGAGGCCGGCGCCTCCACGACATGGAGGGTGGCGGCGTGAGGCGGAGCATGATGGCCTTTTTTGACACTTTCAGGAACAAGCGAGCTGCAATGTCCTGATAAGGACGAGGCGCACGTCGGAGGACATCAGAACCAAAGCGTCAGAGCCTGCTGGTGCTGGACTTCAAGCGGTCACATGGTGATCCACCTCAGCTGCACGTCATGGATGTCAATTCATCATCAATAAAGTCATTATTCATCAACTTTTATTTTGAAAGGGTCTGAATTTTTCCATGGTTCCAGCTAGATAGGCCTCATAGGCCCATAGCGGGTCTTGCAGAGGACATTTTTTTTTTGTGATATTACCATGTTTTTCACAAATGTAAATGATATCCACATGGACGTTGTGTCAGGACAAGGACTCGGATTTGTTTTGCTTCTTCCACGCAAAGGATGATTGGCACAAGCCAGACGAGAGTGTAAGTATATATTTGAATTATTTAAACAATATAATTCAGAAACAGGAAAACAAAGGGAGCGCACAATGGCGGATACAACAAACCAGACCAGGGGTCACCAACCTTTTTGAAACCAAGAGCTACTTCTTGGGTACTGATTAATGCCAAGGGCTACCAGTTGGATACACACTTAAATATCAATCAATCAATCAATGTTTACTTATATAGCCCTAAATCACTAGTGTCTCAAAGGGCTGCACAAACCACCACGACATCCTCGGTAGGCCCACATAAGGGCAAGGAAAACTCACACCCAGTGGGACGTCGGTGACAATGATGACTATGAGAACCTTGGAGAGGAGGAAAGCAATGGATGTCGAGCGGGTCTAACATGATACTGTGAAAGTTCAATCCACAATGGATCCAACACAGCAGCGAGAGTCCCGTTCACAGCGGAGCCAGCAGGAAACCATCCCAAGCGGAGGCGGATCAGCAGCGCAGAGAAAAGGGCCAGAAATAGCCAATTTGCTCAATTTACCTTTGATAAATAAATATATATATATATATATATATATATATATATATATATATATATATATATAAAAAATGAGTACATTTTTTTTCCTTTTACGATAGGTTTTTTGTAGAGAATTAATGATAAAAAAACCACTTAATTAAATGGTTTAGAAGAGGAGAAAACACACAAAAAATTAAAATTAAATTTTGAAACATAGTTTATCTTCAATTTCGACTCTCAAAAATTCAAAATCCACCCGAAAAAAAGAAGAGAAAAACTATCTAATTCGCATATTTTTGAAAAAAATAAAAAATTATTTATGGAACATCATTAGTAATTTTTCCTGATTAAGATTAATTATAGAATTTTGATGACATGTTTTAAATAGGTTAAAATCCAATCTGCACTTTGTTAGAATATATAACAAAATTGGACCAAGCTATAATTCTAACAAAGACGGATCATTATTTCTTCTAGATATTCCAGAACAAAATTTTTAAAAGGAATTCAAATCACTTTGAAATAAGATTTAAATTTGATTCTACAGATTTTCTAGATTTGCCAGCATATTTTCTTTGAATTTTAATCATAATAAGTTTGAAGAAATATTTCACCAATATTTTTCGTCGAAAAAAACAGAAGCTAAAATGAAGAATTAGATTAAAATTTATATATTATTCTTTACAATAAAAAAAATAAATTTACTTGAACATTGATTTAAATTGTCAGGAAAGAAGAGGAAAGAATTTAAAAGGTAAAAAAGGTATATGTGTTTAAAAATCCTAAAATCATTTTTAAGGTTGTATTTTTTCTCTAAAATTGTCTTTCTGAAAGTTATAGGAAGCAAAGTAAAAAAATAAATGAATTTGTTTAAAGTCTTTAAAATATTTTCTTGGATTTTCACATTCTATTTGAGTTTTGTCTCTCTTAGAATTAAAAATGTCAAGCAAAGCGAGACCAGCTTACTAGTAAATAAATAAAATTTAAAAAATAGAGGCATCTCACTGGTAAGTGCTGCTATTTGAGCTATTTTTAGAACAGGCCAGCGGCCGACTCATCTGGTCCTTACGGGCTACCTGGTGCCCGCGGGCACCGCGTTGGTGACCCCTGAACTAGACTATACTCAAAAACAAAAACAGCACAATGGCATGACTATATACAAACAAACAAAAAACACTAACTGTGACACAAAACAAAAACTTAGGTGGTCTAGACAGAACAATAAACAGCGTGGCAAGGCATAAAGGTATATGAGGGTCAGGTAGGTGCGTGGTCATGAGGGTAGGTAGGTACAAAGTTGCCAGGACGAGGACAGACACAGAATGGTTTAAATAATGACTATGATGATGATTACTAACAGGTGTGAGGCTGAGGACGGGAAACTAATGAGTAACTATGGGAACAAAACAAACCAGGAAGTGCTAAACGCAAGAACTGAATGTCCAAAAAAGCAAAACATAACATGACCAACAATGACAAAAACAAAACATAATCCACAGGCGTGACACATTGATCCAACACAACAGTGTACAAAACCCCAAACCAGTGAAGTTGGCACGTTGTGTAAATCTTAAATAAAAACAGAATACAATAATTAGCAAGTCACTTTCAACTTATATTCAATTGAATAGACATTTTTACCACTGTGTTACATGGCCTTTCCTTTAAACAACACTCTGTAAACGTTTGGGAACTGAGGAGAGCAATTTTTGAAGCTTTTCAGGTGGAATTATTTCCTATTCTTGCTTGATGTACAGCTTAAGTTGTTCAACAGTGCGTTGTGGTATTTTAAACTTCATAATGCGCCACACATTTTCCATTTTCTTGACTACAAGCAGGCCGGTCTAGTACCTGCACTCTTTTACTATGAAGCCACGCTGTTGTAACACGTGGCTTGGCATTGTCTTGCTGAAATAAGCAGGGGCGTCCATGAGAACTTTGCTTGGATGGCAACATATGTTGCTCCAAAACCTGTATGTACCTTCCAGCATTATTGGTGCCTTCACAGATGTGTAAGTTACCCATGCCTTGAGCACTAATGCACCCCCATACCATCACAGATGCTGGCTTTTCAACTTTGCACCCAGAACAATCCGGATGGTTCTTTTCGTCTTTGTTCCAGAGGACACAACATCCACAGTTTCCAAAAACAATTTTAAATGCAGACCACAGCACATTTTTCCACTTTGCATCAGTCTATCTTAGATGAGCTCGGACCCAGCAAAGCCTGCGGCGTTTCTGGGTGTTGTTGATAAATGGCTTTCGCTTTGCATAGTGTCATGTCTGTGTGAACATGTTTTGTTTTTTGGAGACTCAGTTCCTGTTTTTCCCCTCTTTGTTTGCTTTGTTACCATGACTACTCATTAGTTTTCACCTGTCACGCACCTGTCTCACGTTTTGCACTCGCACACCTGTTTTCACTGATCATGTCACTGCTATTTAAGCCGGTCTGTTTTTGTTCTTCGTGCTGGCAACATCACCTTCTACCACCCTCCATCACCTGCTACGCACCTTGTAATGAACCATGCCAATGATCCATGTCCCGTTCTCGTTCCGTTCCAAGTAAGCTTTTTGTTATTTATGCCATAGTGCAAGTTTTTGTTTATGTTCAGCGCCTTTTGTTTGTTCCTGTTTTTTTTAGTCATAGTGTTAAAATATAAGATGTCCCTACCTTCACGTCATCTCCAGTCCAAGTTCACTTGCATCTCGGGAAAACAACCACCTCATAGTCCACACTTTGACACATAGAGTTTTAACTTGCACTTAAAGGTGTAGAAACTAACTGTAGTTACTGACAGTGGTTTTCTGAAGTGTTCCTGAGCCCATGTGGGGATATCCTTTACACGCTGATGTTGCTTCTTGATGTAGTACCGCCTGAGGGATCGAAGGTCCGTAATATCATCGCTTACTCCAGATTCTCCGAATTTTTTGATAATATTATGGACCGTAGATGGTGAAATCCCTTACAAAAGCTCATTGAGAAATGTTCTTAAACTGTTCGACAATTTGCTCACGCATTTGTTCACAAAGTGGTGACCATCGCCCCGTCCTTGTTTGTGAATGACTGAGCATTTCATGGAAGCTGCATTTATACCCAATCATGGCACAAAACCTGTTCCCAATTAGCCAGCGCACCTGTGGGATGTTCCAAATAAGTGTTTGATGAGCATTCCTCAACTTTATCAGTCATTTTTGCCACTTGTGCCAGCTTTTATGAAACAAGTCGCAGGCATGAAATTTCAAATGACCTAATATTTGCCAAAAATAAGAATTTTTTCCAGTTTGAATGTTAAATATCTTATCTTTGCAGTCTATTCAATTGAATATAGGTTGAAAAGGATTTGCAAATCATTGTATTCTTTTCCACAAAATGTGTAGACAGGAAAGGGAGAACGGAAGCATTTTGGCTTAAAAACTAACAAAAAAGGTGAAGCTATAATACTGAAACTAGCTAGCGGCTTAAGTCCAGTCCCAGTCGGCAGTGTTTTAGCTACTTCTAAATCCCTAATCCTCGCCTACATGTCGACAAATAAAGTCAGTTTCTTACAAGTAGCATTATCACTGCAGGACGAGGAATAGCTAAACATGCTTCACAACACACCGTAGCTCACTGGCATCAAAATGTAAACAAACGCCATGGGTGGATCTACACCTAACATCCACTGTAATGATACCAAGTAGGGGAGCGTATCCAGTCGATACTACTATGATCAATTCAATATTTCTTTCATGTTTTAATAATGTATATTAGCCTTTGAGTAGACCTCCTTTTTAGACCAGTTGATCTGCCGCTTCTTTTCTTTCTCCTATGTCCCCCCCTCCCTTGTGGAGGGGGTCCGGTCCGATGACCATGGATGAAGTACTGACTGTCCAGAGTCGAGACCCAGGGTGGACCGCTCGTCGGGACCCAGGATGGACCGCTCGCCTGTATCGGTTGGGGACATCTCTACGCTGCTGATCCGCTTGTGATGGTTTCCTGTGGACGGGACTCTCGCTGCTGTCTTGGAGCCACTATGGATTGAACTTTCACAGTATCATGTTAGACCCGCTCGACATCCATTGCTTTCGGTCCCCTAGAGGGGGGGGGTTGCCCACATCTGAGGTCCTCTCCAAGGTTTCTCATAGTCAGCATTGTCACTGGCGTCCCACTGGATGTGAATTCTCCCTGCCCACTGGGTGTGAGTTTTCCTTGCCCTTTTGTGGGTTCTTCCGAGGATGTTGTAGTCGTAATGATTTGTGCAGTCCTTTGAGACATTTGTGATTTGGGGCTATATAAATAAACATTGATTGATTGATTGATTGATTATAGATTCAGGAATTATGTCCCTGGACACATGAGGACTTTGAAAATGACCAACGTATGATCCCCTAACTACTTGGCATCGGATTGATACCCAAATTTGTGGTATCATCCAAAACTAATGTACAGTATCAAACCAAAGAAGAATAAGTGATTATTACATTTTAACACAAGTGTAGATAGAACATGTTAAAACAGTAAATGAACAATTAAATTAATAATGAACAATTAGATTAATAATGAACAATTAGATTAATAATTCATTTTCTACCACTTGTCCTTAATAATGTTGACAAAATAATAGAATAGAAAATTGTGTTAGATGTAAATATAAACGCAATACATTGATTTGCAAATCCTTTTCAACCCATATTCAGTTGAATATGCTACAAAGACAACATATTTGATGTTCAAACTCATAAACATTGTTTTTTTTGCAAATAATCATTAACTTTAGAATTTGAGGCCAGCAACACGTGACAAAGAAGTTGGGAAAGGTGGCAAAAAATACTGATAAAGTTGAGGAATGCTCATCAAACACTTATATGGAACATCCCACAGGTGTGCAGGCTAATTGGGAACAGGTGGGTGCCATGATTGGGTATAAAAACAACTTCCCAAAAAATGCTCAGTCCTTCACAAGAAAGGATGGGGCGAGGTACACCCCTTTGTCCACAACTGCGTGAGCAAATAGTCAAACAGTTTAAGAACAAAGTTTCTCAAAGTGCAATTGCAAGAAGTTTAGGGATTTCAACATCTACGGTGCATTATATCATCAAAAGGTTCAGAGAAAACTCGAGAAATCACTCCACGTGAGCGGCGTGGCCGGAAACCAACATTGAATGACCGTGACCTTCGATCCCTCAGACGACACTGTATCAAAAACTGACATCAATCTCTAAAGGATATCACCACATGGGCTCAGGAACACTTCAGAAAGTCACTGTCACTAAATACAGTTGGTCGCTACATCTGTAAGTGCAAGTTAAAGCTCTACTATGCAAAGCGAAAGCCATTTATCAACAACATCCAGAAACGCCGCCGGTTTCTCTGGGCACGAGATCATCTAAGATGGACCGATGCAAAGTGGAAAAGTGTTCTGTGGTCTGACAAGTCCACATTTCAAATTGTTTTTGGAAATATTCGATATTGTGTCATCCGGACCACATGAGAAGCTAACAATCCAGACTGTTAGACGCAAAGTTGAAAAGCCAGCATCTGTGATGGTATGGGGGTGCATTAGTGCCCAAGGCATGGGTAACTTACACAACTGTGAGGGCACCATTAATGCTGAAAGGTACATACAGGTTTTGGAACAACATATGCTGCCATCTAAGCGCTGTCTTTTTCATGGACGCCCCTGCTTATTTCAGCAAGACAATGCCAAGCCACATTCAGCACGTGTTACAACAGCGTGGCTTGGTAAAAAACGAGTGCAGGTACTTTACTGGCCCGCCTGCAGTCCAGACCTGTCTCCCATCAAAAATGTGTGGCGCATTATGAAGCGTGAAATACGACAGCGGAGACCCCGGACTGTTGAACGACTGAAGCTCTACATAAAACAAGAATGGGAAATAATTCCACTTTCAAAGCTTCAACAATTACTTTCCTCAGTTCTCAAACATTTATTTAGTGTTGTTAAAAGAAAATGTGATGTAACACAGTGGTGAACATCCCCTCTCCCAACTACAGACGGCACTGTATCAAAAATCGACATCGATCTCTAAAGGATATCACCACATGGGCTCAGGAACACTTCAGAAAACCACTGTCACTAAATACAGTTGGTCGCTACATCTGTAAGTGCAAGTTAAAGCTCTACTATGCAAAGCGAAAGCCATTTATCAACAACATCCAGAAACGCCGCCGGTTTCTCTGGGCCCGAGATCATCTAAGATGGACTGATGCAAAGTGGAAAAGTGTTCTGTGGTCTGACGAATCCACATTTCAAATTGTTTTTGGAAATATTCGACATCGAGTCATCCGGACCAAAGGAGAAGCGAACCATCCAGACTGTAATCGACGCAAAGTTGAAAAGCCAGCATCTGTGATGGTATGGGGGTGCATTAGTGCCCAAGGCATGGGTAACTTACACAACTGTGAAGGCACCATTAATGCTGAAAGGTACATACAGGTTTTGGAACAACATATGCTGCCATCTAAGCGCTGTCTTTTTCATGGACGCCCCTGCTTATTTCAGCAAGACAATGACAAGCCACATTCAGCACGTGTTACAACAGCGTGGCTTGGTAAAAAACGAATGCAGGTACTTTCCTGGCCCGCCTGCAGTCCAGACCTGTCTCCCATCAAAAATGTGTGGTGCATTATGAAGCGTGAAATACGACAGCGGAGACCCCGGACTGTTGAACGACTGAAGCTCTACATAAAACAAGAATGGGAAATAATTCCACTTTCAAAGCTTCAACAATTAGTTTCCTCAGTTCTCAAACATTTATTTAGTGTTGTTAAAAGAAAATGTGATGTAACACAGTGGTGAACATCCCCTCTCCCAACTACAGACGGCACTGTATCAAACATCGACATCAATCTCTAAAGGATATCACCACATGGGCTCAGGAACACTTCAGAAAATCACTGTCACTAAATACAGTTGGTCGCTACATCTGTAAGTGCAAGTTAAAGCTCTACTATGCAAAGCGAAAACCATTTATCAACAACATCCAGAAACGCCGCCGGTTTCTCTGGGCCCGAGATCATCTAAGATGGACTGATGCAAAGTGGAAAAGTGTTCTGTGGTCTGACGAATCCACATTTCAAATTGTTTTTGGAAATATTCGACATCGAGTCATCCGGACCAAAGGAGAAGCGAACTATCCAGACTGTTATCGACGCAACGTTCAAAAGCCAGCATCTGTGATGGTATGGGGGTGCATTAGTGCCCAAGGCATGGGTAACTTACACATCTGTGAAGGCACCATTAATGCTGAAAGGTACAAACAGGTTTTGGAACAACATATGCTGCCATCTAAGCGCTGTCTTTTTCATGGACGCCCCTGCTTATTTCAGCAAGACAATGCCAAGCCACATTCAGCACGTGTTACAACAGCGTGGCTTGGTAAAAAAACGGGTGCAGGTACTTTACTGGCCCGCCTGCAGTCCAGACCTGTCTCCCATCAAAAATGTGTGGCGCATTATGAAGCGTAAAATACTTTTGATTCTGATTTGGATTTGAGCGGGCAACACATTTATTTGAGGGGGCCCCGACTGAAAACCCAAGATATGTAAATAGAAGGTTCCAGTAAATAGAAAGAGGGAAGAAAGAATGAGAAAAGAAGGGAGGGGTAAGTGAGAGAAGAAGGAAGGAAAGGAAGAATGAGAGAAGGAGGCAGGGAAGGAAGAAGGAGATAAGGAAGAGTCAAGGAAGCATCGTGTGAGAGCTCCAAAGAAAAGTTGGACATCGGACGTTCCGGACGTGTTTCTCAGTCAGAAGGTAAGACTATTTCTTCTACGCCAAACTTGATCAAACTTAGCTGGTTTTCAGTCGCAATAGAGATAAATGTTTTTAACCGGAAGGTACCATCTAATCCGAATTAAAAATATATATTTTTACATGAAGCGTTTCCAAAAAAAAACCCAAACAAACTTTTTCTTAGCTTTTGGCTTGGGTGTGACATTCTTCAACATTCCACTGGCGGTAATAATAATCGACAGGACACGAGGACGGGCGGTCGTCGTGGCAACGCTGAATTGGATTAGAGCTGGTATGAGTTGACGGACAGCAGAGCATTGTTGTCCATTAGGCATCCCATAATAAGACACACAACACCATATCCTGGAGCCTATCCTGGCTAGAGGTCAGCCTTCCTTTACACTTATTTTAAAGTTGTTTATCATTCTTAAATTGGCTTTTAACATCCTTTGGCAAGCACCAATTGATCTTTATTTTGTATTTAAAGGGATTGTATTATGATTATTTTTCTGTTTCAAAACACTTCATTTTGGTCTACGTAACATGTAACGATGGTTCTTTGGTCAAAATTCTGCATAGATCTCACTGCAAAGACCTAAATTTAAGACACTTTCTGGCTGCTTCTAAAAACGGTTCGGTCCAGGCTGTTGTTCAGGTGAACACCTAAGTACTTAAAAGAGTCCACAATCTCAAAGTCCTGTCCCTGGACGTTCAACCAGTGTGGGAGAAGGGTATCAGCTCCCGAGGAAGTCCACCACCCGCTCTTTGGTTTTGCTGGAGGCAGTTCTTATGGCACCAGTTCACAAAGTCCATGTTGATCGGTCTGTACTACCTGGTTGCGGCTCCCCTCAGTCCACCCCGATGCCCTGGCTGGTAGGTGATACTATTGTCTTACAGTAGAAGGCTAAGTTAGCTACACAACAACTCGAGCAAACGTTGCTGACCTATCATTTGTTAATACTTACTGTTTTATTGTCTCCTACCTTACCATAACTAATAGTCACAGACTCTTCCGTTAAGTGCTTTTTTCGAAAAATCCATCTAATGGCAGAGAACTTCTGCAGGTGACACTTAAGTGTGATGTGGGAGAAGTCTGCAGAGTACAGGGTGGAAAGGAAGCCCCTCTGGAGCCCCCTTTGCTGCAGATGACCATGGTCAGAAATACAGTCTTGTCTCCTCACAAACTGTAGCCGATTGGTCAGGTTGTCCAAGAGCCAGGATGCGATGTGTAAGTCAACTCCTGTGTGGTCCAGATTGTCCCTCAGGAGTTTGGGCTGTATGGTGTTGAAAGCACTGGAGACATCATAGAACAAGATCCTCACAGTGCTTCTAGCCCTTTCCAGGCGAGAAATAGATCTCTGCATGAGGTAGATGACTGCATCATCAACTTCGATGCCTGGCTGGTAGGCGAACTTATTTTGCAAGAAGACGGTGATTCTATTGTATTATAGTAGAAGGCTAAGTTAGCTACACAACTCAAGCAAACATTGCTGACCTATCATTTGTTGATACTTAGTGTTTTATTGTCTCCTACCTTACCATAACTAATAGTCACAGACTCTTCCGTTAAGTGCTTTTTTCGAAAAATCCATCTAATGGCAGAGAACTTCTGCAGGTGACACTTAAGTGTGACGTGGGAGAAGTCTGCAGAGTACAGGGTGGAAAGGAAGCCCCTCTGGAGCCCCCTTTGCTGCAGATGACCATGGTCAGAAATACAGTCTTGTCTCCTCACAAACTGTAGCCGATTGGTCAGGTTGTCCAAGAGCCAGGATGCGATGTGTAAGTCAACTCCTGTGTGGTCCAGATTGTCCCTCAGGAGTTTGGGCTGTATGGTGTTGAACGCACTGGAGACATCATAGAACAAGATCCTCACAGTGCTTCTAGCCCTTTCCAGGCGAGAAATAGATCTCTGCATGAGGTGGATGACTGCATCATCAACTTCAATGCCTGGCTGGTAGGCGAACTTATTTTGCAAGAAGACGGTGATTCTATTGTATTACAGTAGAAGGCTAAGCTAGATACACAACTCAAGCAAACGTTGCTGACCTATCATTTGTTGATACTTATTGTTTTATTGTCTCCTACCTTACCATAACTAATAGTCACAGACTCTTCCGTCAAGTGCTTTTTTTCGAAAAATCCATCTAATGGCAGAGAACTTCTGCAGGTGACACTTAAGTGTGACGTGGGAGAAGTCTGCAGAGTACAGGGTGGAAAGGAAGGCCCTCTGGAGCCCCTTTGCTGCAGATGACCATGGTCAGAAACACATTCTTGTCTCCTCGCAAACTGTAGCCGATTGGTCAGGTCGTCCAGGAGCCAGGATGTGACGTGTAGGTCAACTCCTCAATCAATCAATCAATGTTTATTTATATATCCCTAAATCACAAGTGTCCCAAAGGGTTGCACAAGACACAACGTCATCCTTGGTTCAGAGCCCACAAAAGGGCAAGGAAAAACTCACAACCCAGTGGGATGTCAGTCTGAATGATTATGAGTAACCTTGGAGTGGACCGCAGATGTGGGTGACCCCCTCCCCCTAGGGGGAGACCGGATAGAATGGACGTCGAGTGGGTCTAGCATAATATCCATAGTGGGGCCAGCAGGAGACCGTCCCGAGTGGAGACGGGTCAGCAGCGCAGAGATGTCCCCAAGCAATGCACAGGCAAGCGGTCCACCCCTTGTCCCGACTCTGGACAACCAGCATTTTATCCATGGACACCATGTGCCCACCTCCCTTCCACAACGGAGAGGGGGCAGAAAAGAAAAGAAATGGCAAGTCAACTGGTCTAAAAAGGGGGTTTGTTTAAAGGCGAAAGTAGACAAATGAGTTTTAAGATGGAACTTAAATGCTTCTCCTGTGTGGTCCAGCTTGTTTCTCAGGAGCATGGGCTGTATGGTGTTGGAAGCACTGGAGACATCATAGAACCTTTATTCTCACAGTGCTTCTAGCCCTTTCCAGGCGAGAAAGAGATCCCTGCATGAGGTAGATGACTGCATCATCCACTGGTAGGCAAACTTATTTTGCCGGAAGACGGTGATGCTATTGTATTACAGTAGAAGGCTAAGCTAGATACACAACTTGAACAGACATTGCTGACGTATCATTTGTTGATACTTACTGTTTTATTGTCTCCTCCCTTTCCGTAAATAGTAGTCACTGACTCTACCGTTAAAAGTAGGGGGGGCGGGGGGGTTTGGTGATAGCGGGGTGTATAATATAGTCAGGAATAGTCATGGATGCAAAGGATTCTGGGTATTTGTTGTGTTGTGTTTATGTTGTGTTACTGTGAGGATGTTCTCCCGAAATGTCAATCAATCAATCAATGTTTATTTATATAGCCCCAAATCACAAATGTCTCAAAGGACTGCACAAATCATTACGACTACAACATCCTCGGAAGAACCCACAAAAGGGCAAGGAAAACTCACACCCAGGGGGCAGGGAGAATTCACATTCAGTGGGACGCCAGTGACAATGCTGACTATGAGAAACCTTGGAGAGGACCTCAGATGTGGGCAACCCCCCCCCTCTAGGGGACCGAAAGCAATGGATGTCGAGCGGGTCTAACATGATACTGTGAAAGTTCAATCCATAGTGGCTCCAAGACAGCAGTGAGAGTCCCGTCCACAGGAAACCATCTCAAGCGGATCAGCAGCGTAGAGATGTCCCCAACCGATACAGGCGAGCGGTCCATCCTGGGTCCCGACGAGCGGTCCATCCTGGGTCTCGATTCTGGACAGTCAGTACTTCATCCATGGTCATCGGACCGGACCCCCTCCACAAGGGAGGGGGGGACATAGGAGAAAGAAAAGAAGCGGCAGATCAACTGGTCTAAAAAGGAGGTCTATTTAAAGGCTAGAGTATACAGATGAGTTTTGTGTTTGTCATTCTTGTTTAGTGTGGGTTCACAGTGTGGCGCATATTAGTAAGAGTAACCTTCATCACCCAGTATGCCTTGCAATCTCGTACGTGTATCTGCGGAAGCCACATACAACATATTGCTGGACTGCCAAGCAGTTTGTAGATGTTGTAGAAGGCGTCAAAGGCAATGGCTTCATAGCACGCCCTTATTATTGTTATCTGGGCGACCATCAGCAGATATTAGAGAGAATGGTTGCGGCTCCCATTGTCTTCTTTATTTTGAGAAACTGGTCAAAACGGCTCTTTGAGTGGTAAAGGTTGCCGACCTCTGTTCTAGCCCTTTCCAGGCGAGAAAGAGATCTCTGCATGATTTAGATGACTGCATCATTCACCTCGATGCCCGGCTGGTAGGCAAACTTATTTTGCTATTGGCTTACAGTAGAAGGCTAAGCTATCTACACAACAACAGAAAAGTTAGTGTGGTGACTTGTGCTGATTGAAGCAGACCAACCACAGAGCATTTCCTTCATTGGATTTCATCGAGCATATGAAGCCGGTTTTACATACATTTTAAAATGGTTAACTCACGCAAGGATGTTTGGGTAAATTTTCGACCAAGAATGGATAATCCACTGACGTCACACTTGAAAAAAATCCCCAACGTAACGTTTTGATGTTAAATTTTCGGGATTTATGCAGCTCCCACGTACGCTGGAACCAACAGGTAAGAAAAGTTTTTTTCTCCCATGATAGGTACCCTTGAATACTTTTTTAGCTAGAATTTGTAGTCTTTAATTATTTCTTATACTCTGCCATGGTCCTCAAGAGATAAACATCTCTACCTTCATTTTTAGAACAATAAATCGGAATCAGAACCATTTTTATTTGTCCGTTACAACATGTACAAGACACATCAGAACTGAAATTACATTTTCGGCACAGTCCCGCTAAGAGCAGACATACATTACAGGGGGGAGGGGGGGGGGGGGGACAAGACGAGACCACCGACGGATTACAGCACTCCTTAAAAAGATAAGAAAAGGGTGACATTAGGAGGGGGGGGGGGGGGGGGGGTGAGTAAAAAAAATATCAGTCCAAGGCTAGAGCCTTTAGGAGAAGTCTAGCCTGAGTCCAAGGAAAAAACCACACTGTTCGCTCTGTAGCGCCTCTCAGCCATCCACAACCCCAGAGGAGATAAGCGGTGGTGAGGGTGTTGATTCAAGGGTGAGGGTCATGCCCAATTAACTCGGGAGAGGTGGTGAATGTTTTTGTATGGCTGAGGCCGATAAAGTTCGGCTACAGATGTTGTTGACAAAAAGGAAGGTCAAAACCGTCTATCTTGAGGAGTCCTCGGGAGATTTCCTTCAGAACAGCCTGTTCCATGCCAAGGCCATTCAGGGAGTCCAAATCGGAGATAAAAAGTTGTTTTACTTCGAGAAGACAAAATATTGACTTATCTTCTCTGTTGTCCATGCTGGATCTCTTTAAGTCCCAATTAATTATCACATTTTGTTGTTGACGAACCCGACGATGCACAGAAGGAGGCAGGCATTGGATAGGAAAACATGGTTTTAATTTACACACTAAAACAAAACCAAACAAAGGGCGGCATAGCTCGGTTGGTAGAGTGGTCATGCCAGTAACTTGAGGGTTGCGGTTCGATTCCCGCTTCTGCCATCCTAATCACTGCTGTTGTGTCCTTGGGCAAGACACTTTACCCACCTGCTCACAGTGCCACCCACACTGGTTTAAAAAATGTAACTTAGATATTGGGTTTCACTATGTAAAGCGCTTTGAGTCACTATATAAATATACTTCACTTCACTTCACAATCAAAAAGCGCGCTCGAGGCGGATAACAAACTAGGCTATGAACAAACAAAACTGGAAGCAGGGAACAAAAGACAGTAAGCTACACAAAGCTACCAAAATATAGCTTACCGCTACGCTGCAACAACACAACACGACACAAGCGACAATACTATTCAGCACTCGACTGGAGGACGAAACAGGTTCAAATAGGAGCGGGCTGATTGACACCAGGTATGGCCAGGTGCCAATCAACCGCAATTGGGGGAAAACAGCGCTCAGGGAAAGAAAAAAACAGGAAACAGACAAAATAAGAGCGCTGACAGGAAACAGACAGGGAAAAACTAAAACACGGACAAGCCTGACACTAATGACCATTTTGTCCACCTAGATGAGTGCACACCCGCCCCCATATGCTCCGCCTCCTCCGGCCCCAGGTTGGTCCTGAATGTCTCAAAGTTTTTGCATACAATCTTGACGGTCACGTGACGCTGTGGTTTGTTTGCAGATCTGAGCCCGCCCGGAACCTACCCCAGCCTCCCATACCAGGTACCCACAATGCATTGCTGCAGACCAAGTCAACAAAGTGACCCCTATGGCCACTGCCGGTACTGCAGTATTGACATCACCGTCCCGCTTTACAGGCAGCAGACCCCTCCTACTACCACTACGGGACTCCGCCTCCTGGCTACCAGAACAATTATTATGGCGGGCCTTCTGGTCACCCCCTTAGTTGGGACGCTCCGAAGCCCTATGGGGTTCCGCCCAAGCACACGGGTATGTCAACACGCAAAACATGGTTGGGTCAGACAGGCTGATTGACAGGTGTGACGCAGCAATGAATGATGGGTAATGTCCCCTTTCAGTGTACGTGGTCGACGACAACCAGGAGGCGCGCCATGGCGGCGGAACTTTGAAGTCGTGCTTGTCGGCGTGCTCCACTGTGCTGTGCTGCTGTTGTATTTGGGACCTGCTGACCCGCAACTTCTGTTGACCTTTCACCTTTCACAGCATTAAAACAAAAAGAACGGAAAAAAAACGTGTTTCCTGCAGTTTTGTTCATGCATTTGAATCGCTCCATTGTTCAGATTGCCGACACCCTGCTATTAATTATCATCATCACATGACGGCCTCTCCACTCTGCTGTTTCCGATAATATTTTTATGTCACAAAGTTTGTTTACAACACGAAAGGTTGGCCTTTAAGGCCCTGTGATGAGGTGGCGACTTGTCCAGGGTGTACACCGCCTTCCGCCCGAATGCAGCTGAGATAACATTATGTACGCATTGTTGAAACAATATGCCTTGTCATACAAACCCCGTTTCCATATGAGTTGGGAAATTGTGTTAGATGTAAATATAAACAGAATACAATGATTGGCAAATCATTTTCAACCCATATTCAGTTGAAAATGCTACAAAGACAACATATTTCATGTTCAAACTGATAATTGCAAATAATCATTAACTTTAAAATTTGATGCCAGCAACACGTGACAAAGAAGTTGGGAAAGGTGGCAGTAAATGCTGATTAAGTTGAGGAATGCTCATCAAACACTTATTTGGAACATCCCACAGGTGTGCAGGCTAATTGGGAACAGGTGGGTGCCATGATTGGGTATAAAAACAGCTTTCCAAAAAATGCTCAGTCACAAGAAAGGACGGGGCGAGGTCCACAACTGCGTGAGCAAATAGTCAAACTGTTTAAGAACAACGTTTCTCTAAATGCAATTGCAAGAAATTTAGGGATTTCAACCTCTACGGTTCATAATATCATCAAAAGGTTCAGAGAATCTGGAGAAGTCACTCCACGTGAGCGGCATGGCCGGAAACCAACATTGACTGACCGTGACCTTCGATCCCTCAGACGGCACTGTATCAAAAACCGACATCAATCTCGAAAGGATATCACCACATGGGCTCAGGAACATTTCAGAAAACCACTGTCACTAAATACAGTTGGTCGCTACATCTGTAAGTGCAAGTTAAAGCTCTACCGTGCAAAGTGAAAGCCATTTATCAACAACATCCAGAAACGCCACCGGCTTCTCTGTGCCCGAAATCATTTAAGATGGACTGATGCAAAGTGGAAAAGTGGTCTGTGGTCTGACAAGTTCACATTTAAATATTTTTGGGGAAATATTACACATTGTGTCATCCGGACCAAAGGGGAAGCGAACCATCCAGACTGTTATAGATGCAAAGTTGAAAAGCCAGCATCTGTGATGGTATGGGGGGTGCATTAGTGCCCAAGGCATGGGTAACTTACATATCTGTGAAGGCACCATTAATGCTGAAAGGTACATACAGGTTTTGGAACAACATATGCTGCCATCTAAGCGCCGTCTTTGTCATGGACGCCCCTGCTTATTTCAGCAAGACAATGCCAAGCCACATTCGGCACGTGTTCAAACAGCGTGGCTTCGTAAAAAAAGAGTGCGGGTACTTTCCTAGCCCGCCTGCAGTCCAGACCTGTCTCCAATCGAAAATGTGTGGCGCATTATGAAGCGTAAAATACGACAGCGGAGACCCCGGACTGTTGAACGACTGAAGCTCTACATAAAACAAGAATGGGAAAGAATTCCACTTCTAAAGCTTCAACAATTAGTTTCCTCAGTACCCAAACGTTTATTGAGTGTTGTTAAAAGAAAATGTGATGTAACACAGTGGTGAACATGCCCTTTCCCAACTACTTTGGCACGTGTTGCAGCCATGAAATTCTAAGTTAATTATTATTTGCGAAAAAAAATAAATAAAGTTTATGAGTTTGAACATCAAATATCTTGTCTTTGTAGTGCATTCAATTGAATATGGGTTGAAAAGGATTTGCAAATCATTGTATTCCGTTTATATTTACATCTAACACAATTTCTCAACTCTTATGGAAACAGGGTTTACAATTGGTGTTAGTGGCGACCCCGCCCGAATGCAGTTGGATAGTCCCCAGCATCCCTGTGACCTCGAAAGGGACAAGCGGTAGATAAATACTATTAATGTATCACTTTCCTCTGGCACTGTTCCCCTAACCTCGATTCTGACCTCATGGTAAACTACTACCACCTTCCCTTCATCTCAAAAATCCTCGAAAAAATTGTTGCAGAGCAGCGAAATGAACTCCTAGCTTCTAACAATCTTTGTGAAGCCTTTCAGTCCGGTTTCAGAGCAAATTACTCCAAGGAGACAGCCATCCATGCATCCATCCATTTTCTACCGCTTGTCCCTTTTGGGATACACCCTGGACAAGTCGCCACCTCATCGCAGGGCCAACACAGATAGACAGACAACATTCACACACTAGGGCCAATTTAGTGTTGCCAATTAACCTATCCCCAGGTGCATGTTTTTGGGGTGGGAGGAATCCGTGACGTGATTTAGGTGTGGTTCCAGTATATTTAGAAAATTTTCGTGGTCAAAATTGCGGAAATTCCATGTTTCTTGATCAAAACAATGCAGCAGATGAGAAGTGGGGCAGACACAGGTGGTGCCTTCACGGCAACACACAGTGTGTGTTGGGCGTACGTGCGAGGGAGCGCATGCTTGTAGCAACGTGGAAAAGACAGGTCTTGAGGCAGCAAGAACCCCTGCCTCAAGGTAGGGGGCGATATTCTGTCAACTTGCAGTTCAATGCCTCAGCAGTACTCTGACTCGCCACACTGGGAGAAGTGGGGGCGCTCAAGCTAGCAGACACATGTCTCTCCAGCGAAAGCCAGCATTTTTTTCTTTTCTTTTTTTTTTTGAACCGTATTAATAACAAACATGGCATTTTTATTAGAGTAAGCCAGCGTTTGTGGGTGTTTTTTGTCGGATGCAAAAATATTGTTTAATTTCTTGGAATGAAATTGAATTAAATGAATGTTTCCGCCAATATGGAGGATTATATACTGTATCCAAGATTAAATACTTCTCTAAACTGGACTTTAAAGGCCTACTGAAATGAGATTATCTTATTCAAACGGGGATAGCAGGTCCATTCTATGTGTCATACTTGATCATTTCGCGATATTGCCATATTTTTGCTGAAAGGATTTAGTAGAGAACATCGACGATAAAGTTTGCAACTTTTGGTCACTAATAGAAAAGCCCTGCTTTTACCGGAAGTAGCAGATGATAAACGCATGACGTCACGGATTGTGGAGCTCCTCACATCTGAACATTGTTTACAATCATGGCCACCAGCAGCGAGAGCGGTTTGGACCGAGAAAGCGACTATTTCCCCATTAATTTGGGCGAGGATGAAAGATTCGTGGATGAGGAAAGTGAGAGTGAAGGACTAGAAAAAAGAAAAGAAAAAAGAAGACGAGGGCAGCGGGAGCGATTCAGATGTTATTAGACACATTTACTAGGATAATTCTGGAAAATCCCTTAACTGCTTATTGTGTTACTAGTGTTTTAGTGAGATTATATGGTCGTACCTGTACAACCTGAAGGTCGGCCCCGCACCTTTCTTCAGCACCAGTCGACGGGTGGTGGCGATGCCCATCTCTGCCCTTCGCAAGGGACCCTTTGTGAAACACGATCTCTGCAACTCGTGATGTCACGATTTGCAAGGCTCCACACATATTCACATTGTTTTTAATGGGAGCCTCCAGCAGTAAGAGCAATTCGGACCGAGAAAGCGATAATTTCCCCGTTAATTCGAGCGAGGATGAAAGATTTGTGAATTAGGATATTAATAGTGAAGGACTAGAAAAAAACAAACAAACAAAAAAAGCGAAGCCTCCGGGCAGCGGCATTGTGAGCGTTTCAGATGTAATTACACAAATTTACTAGGATAATTCTGGAAGATCCCTTATCTGCTTATTGTTTCAATAGTGTTTTAGTGAGATTTTAAAGATTGTAAAGGCATACCTCGAGGTCGGATGGCTACGGTGAACACGCAGTGTCTCAGAGAGAAGCCGAGGAGCCAAGCTCACACCTGCCTTTTAAACAGCTGCTGCAGGACGACGAATAATCCAATGATGTCTCCGGTAAGATATATATCACAATTTTCCCCATCCAAAAACATGCTGGTTGACGTAGAGAAAACATGTTCGCTTGACCGTTCCGCTTCACAACTAACAAAGAAACATCGGCTGTGTCTCGGTGCTAAAGGCAGCTGCAATCCACCGCTTTCCACCAACAGCATTCTTCTTTGACGTCTCCATTATTAAATGAACAAATTACAAAAGATTCAGCAACACATACGTCCAAAATACCGTGTAATTATGCGATTAAAGCAGACGACCTTTAGCCGTGTTTGGTGCAGCACTAATATTACCTTAGAGTCCGTAACGTCACGCGTACGCGTCATCATTCCGCGACGTTTTCAACAAGAAACTCGCGGGAAATTTAAAATTGCAATTTAGTAAATTAAAAAGGCCGTATTGGCATGTGTTGCAATGTTAATATTTCATCATTGATATATAAACTATCAGACTGCGTGGTCGCTAGTAGTGGGTTTCTGTAGGCCTTTAAGAGGTATAACTAAAGGGCAGAAGAGGCCTGTTGGAGGCCAAGTGTGTGTGTGTGCGTGTGAGACCCCCAAGTCACCTGAGAGGGCCTCTCATTAAAGGCACTCTGAGGAGCAATTCTGTTTTTGGCCAGCAGAGGGAGGCAGTGTCTTCCAGTAGAAAGATGACATGCGCAAATTACCTTCCAAAAGTTGCTGACATCAAAATAAAATGATCACTCCAAATGAATTACTCAACATCAAAATGAGATTAATACTTCACATAAAATGATTGCCTTGAATAAATTAGTCAATGATTATTTTACTTAAAACCTATCACTAGAAATAAATTAATCAACATCAAAATCAAATGACTTAAAATGAATGACTAAAGATCAATATGAAATTATTACTTAAAATAAAACTATTATTTTCCATAAATTACCCGACATCAAAATAAAATATTTACTTTAAACTGACTACAGTCCTGGGTTCAAATCCAGGCTCGGGATCTTTCTGTGTGGAGTTTGCATGTTCTCCCCGTGACTGCGTGGGTTCTACTCCGGGTACTCCGGCTTCCTCCCACTTCCAAAGACATGCACCTGGGGATAGGTTGATTGGCAACACTAAATGGGCCCTAGTCTGTGAATGTTGTCTGTCTATCTGTGTTGGCCCTGTGCTGAGTTGGCGACTTGTCCAGGGTGTACCCCGCCTTCCGCCTGATTGTAGCTGAGATAGGCGCCAGCGCCCCCCGCGACCCCAAAAGGGAATAAGCGGTAGAAAATGGATGGATGGATGATTACTCAAAAACAGACAACACAATGCTATTATTACTTTAAATTAATTACTCAACATAAAAAAATTGTTACTTTTAATGAATTACTTAACATAAAAAAAAACAATCATTACATTTGATTTTTTTCCTGCTTTTTCTATACAGCCTATATGTTTTTTGTTTGTTTGTTTGTTTTTTTGTAAACATTTGCTATCCAGCTACTCAAACATGCGGGCCATTAAACTTTTCCATCTGGCACGCCGGACATTCCCAAATAATTTTTTTCAATCTTTAAGATGGAAACTGTGGCTGCTATTATGATGTGCAGTAAAGTTTTCCAATGACCGGAAGTCTTGAACTATACAAAGTATTTCAATGGTTGGAATCTGCGCTTATGGTTGATATACTAGTTACTATGGTAATCTAATTAGTTACTATGGTAA
Organism: Nerophis ophidion; assembly: GCF_033978795.1. NCBI lineage: Eukaryota > Metazoa > Chordata > Actinopteri > Syngnathiformes > Syngnathidae > Nerophis > Nerophis ophidion. The sequence goes on from NC_084638.1 coordinate 5,542,416, forward strand.
TCTAATTAGTTACTATGGTAATCTACATCACAGCAGCTCAGACTAGGCACCAAGCAGAGTGGGCGGGAAGCGTTTCCACAGACGCGAAAGGAGCTTTTCACAACAAAGTTCTTAAGTATATCAGATTGTAGGCAGGTTTGTGTTCATATTTCACTGTTTGTTGCATTTTTGTCGCGTTTCACTTGATTGTAAAATATGTCGATCGAAAGGTGGTGTGACGTTCATATTTTGTCAATATTCAGTGTTTTATCGTTCATAGAAAAATTTAAAATTCCATGACCTTTTTTAAAGGCCGACTGAAATGAGATGTTCTTATTTAAACGGGGATAGCAGGTCCATTCTATGTGTCATACTTGATCATTTCGTGATATTGCCATATTTTTGCTGAAAGGATTTAGTAGAGAACATCCACGATAAAGTTTGCAACTTTTGGTCGCTAATAAAAAAGCCTTGCCTGTACCGGAAGTCGCAGACGATGGAGCGCCTCACATCTGAACATTGTTTACAATCATGGCGACCAGCAGCGAGAGCGATTCGGACAGAGAAAGCGACAATTTCCCCATTAATTTGATCGAGGATGAAAGATTTGTGGATGAGGAAAGTTAGAGTGAATTACGGCGTGACTAGTACCAACCTCGTCACGTCCGTTGTGTCCTTGAGCAAGACACTTCACCCTTGCTCCTGATGGGTGCTGGTTAGCGCTTTGCATGGCAGCTCCCTCCATCAGTGTGTGAATGTGTGTGTGAATAGGTAAATGTGGAAGTAGTGTCAAAGCGCTTTGAGTACATTGAAGGTAGAAAAGCGCTATACAAGTACAACCCATTTATCATTTACTAGGAAAAAAAAAGACAGGGCAGTGGGAGCGATTCAGATGTTATTAGACACATTTACTAGGATAATTTTGGAAAATCCCTCATCTGCTTATTGTGTTACTAGTGTTGTAGTGAGATTATATTCTCGTACCTGAAAGTCGGAGGGGGTGTGGCGACCGCCAGTGTCTCTGAGGGAAGCCACGCAGCTGCCTCTTTGACAGGTGCACGATGAACGACGCAAGCTCTGCTCATGTCTACGGTAAGAGCCGACTTATTACACCACCATTATGGAATGGATTAAGCAAAGCAATCAAACAATGTACTAATATCATCCACTTCAAGAAACTCTTCGAACTGGAAGCGCTTACAAAGTACGAAAAAGAAGAACCAGGATAAACGTTCTGATTTTATTCACCCGTTCGACTAAAGGGTAATATGTAAACTTTCCCTTCAATTTCTGAAAGTCAAAGCAAAACAGCGGTAAAATCACCGATACAAGTCGTATTTTGATGAAAATCATGTCTCAAATTTAGTATTTCATGAGTAAGCCGTGTAATAAACGGGATAACGTCGAGTGAGTTGTATGTTGTGGAAAATGCTTACCTGTGTGTGGATTTCGGGGTGATTCTGCTCTCATTTTCTCGCACAATTGACCCTCTGATGTTATGTGTACCTACACTCTGTCCTCCTCCTGTCTAGGCCTGCCGTGTGTGTGTGTGTGTGTGTGTGTGTGTGTGTGTGTGTTTGTTATACAGAACATCAATTTCCACACTTCTAGTTTACGTCTATATGTAAACTTTCCCTTCAATTTCTGAAAGTCAAAGCAAAACGGCGGAAAAATCTCCGACACAAGTCGTATTTTGATGAAAATCATGTCTCAAATTTAGTATTTCATGAGTAAGCCGTGTAATAAACGGGATAGAACGTCGAGTGAGTTGTATGTTGTGGAAAATGCTTACCTGTGTGTGGATTTCGGGGTGATTCTGCTCTCATTTTCTCGCACAATTGACCCTCTGATGTTATGTGTACCTACACTCTGTCCTCCTCCTGTCTAGGCCTGCCGTGTGTGTGTGTGTGTGTGTGTGTGTGTGTTTGTTATACAGAACATCAATTTCCACACTTCTAGTTTACGTCTATATGTAAACTTTCCCTTCAATTTCTGAAAGTCAAAGCAAAACGGCGGAAAAATCACCGATACAAGTCGTATTTTGATGAAAATCATGTCTCAAATTTAGTATTTCATGAGTAAGCTGTGTAATAAACGGGATAACGTGGAGTGAGTTGTATGTTGTGGAAAATGCTTACCTGTGTGTGGATTTCGGGGTGATTCTGCTCTCATTTTCTCGCACAATTGACCCTCTGATGTTATGTGTACCTACACTCTGTCCTCCTCCTGTCTAGGCCTGCCGTGTGTGTGTGTGTGTGTGTGTGTGTGTGTGTGTGTGTGTGTTTGTTATACAGAACATCAATTTCCACACTTCTAGTTTACGTCTATATGTAAACTTTCCCTTCAATTTCTGAATGTCAAAGCAAAACGGCGGAAAAATCACCGACACAAGTCGTATTTTGATGAAAATCATGTCTCAGATTTAGTTTTTCACGAGTAAACCGTGTAATAAACGGGATAACGTCGAGTGAGTTGTATGTTGTGGAAAATGCTTACCTGTGTGTGGATTTCGGGGTGATTCGACTGTAAATGTCGCTTCCAGTTTGTTGTGTTTTTCCCCGTAATCCTCGCGCTGCATTTCTTACACTGCGTTTTGTTATCTTTGACGTCAAATATAAAATTTCCCCATATGTCCTCTCTTCTCTTCCTCCCCGGCGTTGACATGTTGTCTTCTGCAGTCTCAAACGCAAACTACGTTTACCTAACTGGAACCTAACTGGTTCTCCTCCCGCCTCGTTTTTATTTGTTGACGAATATGTCAATACACCTCGTCATCGTCTTAGTCCACGTAAATTATTTTTTATTTAGTTATTGTCTCGTTTTAGTCCAAAAAAAAAAGGTCATTGACGATAACTATGACGAAAATATTTCGTCAGCAAAATTAACACTGGCTGTAATACACCGCTTCCCACCTACATCGTTCTTCTTTGACGTCTCCATTATTCATTCAACAAATTGCAAAAGATTCAGCAACACAGATGTCCAGAATACTGTGTAATTATGCGGTTAAAGCAGACGACTTATAGCTGGGATCGGTGCTGGATAAAAATGTCCGCTACAATCCGTGACGTCATGCCGCGTCGTTTTCAACAGAATACTTCGCGGGAAATTTAAAATTGCAATTTAGTAAACTAAAAAGGCCGTATTGGCATGTGTTGCAATGTTAATATTTCATCATTGATATATAAACTATCAGACTGCGTGGGTTTCAGTAGGCCTTTAAGGCCGTCTGTCATAACGTTTTTTGGCATTCAATCAGACATTATTGTGAAATTTTGTATTAGTTTCCCTAAAAAAATAGATCTACTCAATGTGGCCCTCCCGAGTCAAAATAATTGCCAAGGCCTGACGTAGATGATCATATCAACTGTACATAATTGCTTTACAAAAGAAGAAGTGTGGGATACTTCTCTTGTTATTTGACTTTATTAAATGGATATATATTAATGCTTGCCGCAGCCGTAGGGGTTAGAAAGAAGAAGAAAAAGGAAGACAGAAGGGGAGAATTGCGGGAAAAAGGGGTTATAAGACAAAGATGACGACAAAAACAACAACAGAACAACATCGGAAATTATATTATGTACAAATATGATACCAATAATCATAGCAAAGAACAAATTAATGAAGTAGGTCAGGGGTCACCAACGCGGTGCCCGTAAGGACCAGATGAGTCGCCCGCTGGCCTGTTCTAAAAATAGCTCAAATAGCAGCACTTACCAGTGAGCTGCCTCTATTTTTTTAATTGTATTTATTTACTAGCAAGCTGGTCTCGCTTTGCTCGACATTTTTCATTCTAAGAGAGACAAAACTCAAATAGGATTTGAAAATCCAAGAAAACATTTTAAAGACTTTAAATAAATTCATTTATTTTTTTTACTTTGCTTCTTATAACTTTCAGAAAGACAATTCTAGAGAAAAAATACAACCTTAAAAATGATTTTAGCATTTTTAAACACACTTTTTACCTATTAAATTCCTTCCTCTTCTTTCCTGACAATTTAAGTCAATGTTCAAGTAAATGTATTTTTTTTATTGTAAAGAATAATAAATACATTTGAATTTAATTCTTCATTTTAGCTTCTGTTTTTTCGACAAAGAATATTTGAGAATTTTTTCTTCAAACTTTTTATGATTCAAATTAAAAAAAAATATTCGGGAAAATCTAGAAAATCTTTAGAATCAAATTTAAAACTTATTTCAAAGTCTTTTGAATTTCTTTTAGAATTTTTGTTCTGGAAAATCTAGAAGAAATAATGATTTGTCTTTGTTAGAAATATATCCATCCATCCATCCATTTTCTACCGCTTATTCCCTTTCGGGGTCGCGGGGGGCGCTGGCGCCTATCTCAGCTACAATCGGGCGGAAGGCGGGGTACACCCTGGACAAGTCGCCACCTCATCGCAGGGCCAACACAGATAGACAGACAACATTCACAGACTAGGGCCAATTTAGTGTTGCCAACCAACCTATCCCCAGGTGCATGTCTTTGGAAGTGGGAGGAAGCCGGAGTACCCGGAGGGAACCCACGCATTCACGGGGAGAACATGCAAACTCCACACAGAAAGATCCCGAGCCTGGATTTGAACCCAGGACTGCAGGAACTTCGTATTGTGAAGCAGACGCACTAACCCCTCTGCCACCGTGAAGCCCCAGAAATATAGCTTGGTCCAATTTGTTATATATTCTAACAAAGTGCAGATTGGGTTTTAACCTATTTAAAACAGGTCAGCAAAATTCCAAAATCTATCTTAATCAGGAAAAATTACTAATACTCTTTTTTTAATTTTTTCAAAAAGATTCGAATTAGCTAGTTTTTCTCTTCTTTTCTCCGGTTGAATTTTTCATTTTAAAAAGTCGAAATTGAAGAAAAACTATGTTTCAAAATTTTATCTTCATTTTTTTTCCTATTTTAAACCGTTCAATTAAGTGTTTTTTTTTCCATCATTTATTCTCTACCAAAAAACCTTCCGTAAAAGGAAAAAAAAAATGTACGACGGAATGACGGACAGAAATACCTGCGGTGAACTGAATTTTTCATGTTTTTCTGTGTTGGTTTGCACGTCATGTTCACTCTCGCTCTCGCCCACAGTCTGGAGTGCAGCTGACGCTGGGCAATCGTGCACACCTGAAAGTTGATTAAGGTGGCCTATTTAGTCTGGGTGCTGACGGCCTGTCAGTGCCGGAACTTTGTATTCCACTGCAAGTGTCATCTCTATCTTTTTTTTTTAATTTATTTTTTATTTATTTATTTATTTTTTTAATTTATACTACCATATTGTATATGCACCTTAGGAGGAGCTGCTCCAATTTCGTTGTTCTTTGAACCTGTTCATTGCAATAATGACAATAAAACTCTATTCTATTCTATTCTATTCTATTCTAAGTTCACTCGCATGTGTCTTGGCCTCCTGCACACTCGCAGTCTTTCTAGTCCGTCTTGTGCACCTCTCAGCTTTGCCTATTTATACCCTAGCCTTGTCTAGCGCCTTTAGTTAACATTTTGTTTCTTTGTTTTACTTCGTGTTTTGAAGTAAATCATCCTAGCTTCGTCTAGCGTCCTTATTTTGTACTTTGTAGTCCTGTTTGGTATTTTTTCCAGCCTGTATTGTTCCTAGCGTTTTCTGTTCTATTTTTGGTTGTTTGATATAGTTATTTATTCATGGTGTGTTTTTGTATTTCCACCATCGCCTTTTTTTTTTGGCTACGTTCCACTTCCACCTAAATAAAGGAAGAACTTAACTATACCAGACTACATCTCTGCATCCTTGGGATCCACTCTCCAATTTTGTAACAATACCCATTTTTTTATATATATAGATTTATTTATTAAAGGTGTATTGAGCAAATTGGCTATTTCTGGCAATTTATTTAAGTGTGTATCAAACTGGTAGCCCTTCGCATTAATCAGTACCCAAGAAGTAGCTCTTGGTATCAAAAAGGTTGATGGTGGTGTCACAGAAACGACGGTGAACCTAAAAATGCCAATAGAAATAACACTATTGATAATGATGGATAGTAATAATAATAATTACATCAACGATCAACATTGCAATCCCTTCAAATGCAACAATACATGTATGTAATAATAACTTGAATTACAAAAGAAAGCAGATGGGAGGTGAAAGAGGAGTGCGTTATATTGACCTTTTACATTGTTATGGTAAAAATAGGCTAATCTTTAAAGGGGCTGAGGGGGGAAAATGTGAATATATGAATGAAATAAGTTTATTTCGGTCATATAATCAATCAAATCAAATCAATCAACCATTGTGTGTGATCAGTTTTACAGTACATGTTATATGTATACAATAATGCACATTTACACATAAAAGAAAAGAAAAAGAATGACCAAAAAAGGAATAGGCTGAAGCCAAAGCTTATATTTGCCTATCCTATACCTTCACAGAAGATTAGATTGCCTGGAACATCAACGTTTAAAAAAATAAATAAATCAAAAATCAATGGGATGGAAGTAATTGTTACTATATTTTATCATTTTCAAATATTTCACCTTTCAATGTTTTCTTAAACCTTACCAAAGAAGTGCATGTCTTCAGCTCATCACTGAGCTTGTTCCACCATTTAACTCCTAAAACTGTAATACATTTGTGTTTTATATTTGTTCTCGCTTTACCCATTTCAAAAATCGATATCCCCCGTAAATGATAGTTTTCTCCTCTTAAATGAAATAGCCTGAGAATACAAGCTGGAAGGCTGTTGTTCTTTACTCCAAACATAATTTCCATTGTTTTTAAAAACACAATGTCGGAAAATTTTAACACATTTGAACTCATAAATAAAGGATTGGTATGTTCATAGTAGCAGGCTTTAACTATTATTCTAATGACCCTTTTTTGAAGTTTTATGATTGGGTCTATGTTTGTTTTATAAACATTTCCCCAAATTTCAACACAATATGTTAAATATGGAAAAATAAAAGAATAATAATAATAATAAAAAGAATATACAGTATGTTTGATGAAATGTGATTATATGCATGAGTGTATGTATGTTTTCATGTCAAATATTTATCTACCGGTGTGTGCGAGAGCCAAAGTACGGCCAAAGCCACAGAGAAAGTCCAACCCCAAACAGCAAGTGCGTTGCCCAGGCAACAAGGGGACCGCGGGCCCCACACAGCCAGGTCGGCCAGCGACAGGACCCTCGGGGGCGGGCCCACAGGCCTGCGGTAGGCTGCAAACAGTTTTCCTACTCAGTGGCCTTGTGGTTAGATTCTCCGCCCTGAGATCGGTAGGTTCTGAGTTCAAACCCCGGCCGAGTCGTACCAAAGACTATAAAAATGGGACCATTTATCTCCCTGCTTGGCACTCAGCATCAAGGGGTGGAATTGGGGGTTGAATCACCAAAAATTATTCCCGAGCGCGGCCACCGCTGCTGCTCACTGCTCCCCTCACCTCCCAGGGGGTGATCAAGGGTGATGGGTCAAATGCAGGGAATAACTTCGCCACACTTAGTGTGTGTGTGACAATCATTGGTACTTTATCTTTAACTTTATGTGACTACGAGCCGACACACACACACACACACACACACACACACACACACACACACACACACACACACACACACACACACACACACACACACACACACACACACACACACACACACACACACACACACTTATATTTCTTACCTTCTTGAGACCTGAAAAAATGCCTACTTCCTGAGGACCACCCTTTCCAAATATTTAAAGATTTGTATTTACAACATTAATAATATATACGTACTATGCAAATATAAAATAGCTTGTTGTGAAAAATGAGTTGGAATTTCAAAAAATAAAAGCTCACAATTTCACAAGAAAAACATAGAATTTTGGCAGTATTAATAATAAAAGTGGTAGTTTTACTCAACACGAGTCATAATTGTACAAGAAAAACGGAACATTCTTTCCATATTATGATAAAAGTTGGAATTTTACTCAACACAAGTCAACATTTTGCAAGAAAAACTGAACATTTGTGCAATATTATGATAAAAGTTGGAATTTTACTCAACACAAGTCAACATTTTGGAAGAAAAACGGAACATTTGTGCAATATTATGATAAAAGTTGGAATTTTACTCAACACAAGTCAAAATTTTGGAAGAAAAACTGAACATTTGTGCAATAATATGATAAAAGTTGGAATTTTACTCAACACAAGTCAACATTTTGGAAGAAAAACTGAATGTTTGTGCAATATTATGATAAAAGTTGGAATTTTACTCAACACAAGTCAAAATTTTGGAAGAAAAACGGAACATTTGTGCAATATTATGATAAAAGTTGGAATTTTACTCAACACAAGTCAAAATTTTGGAAGAAAAACTGAACATTTGTACAATAATATGATAAAAGTTGGAATTTTACTCAACACAAGTCAAAATTTTGGAGAAAAACTGTACATTTGTACAATAATATGATAAAAGTTGGAATTTTACTCAACACAAGTCAAAATTTTGGAAGAAAAAATTAACATTTGTGCAATATTATGATAAAAGTTGGAATTTTACTCAACACAAGTCAAAATTTTGGAAGAAAAACGGAACATTTGTACAATAATATGATAAAAGTTGGAATTTTACTCAACACAAGTCAAAATTTTGGAAGAAAAAATGAACATTTGTACAATATTATGATAAAAGTTGGAATTTTACTCAACACAAGTCAAAATTTTGGAAAAAAAACTGAACATTTGTGCAATAATATGATAAAAGTTGGAATTTTACTCAACACAAGTCAAAATTTTGGAAGAAAAACTGAACATTTGTACAATAATATGATAAAAGTTGGAATTTTACTCAACACAAGTCAAAATTTTGTAAGAAAAAATTAACATTTGTGCAATATTATGATAAAAGTTGGACTTTTACTCAACACAAGTCAAAATTTTGGAAGAAAAACGGAACATTTGAACAATAATATGATAAAAGTTGGAATTTTACTCAACACAAGTCAGAATTTTGGAAGAAAAACGGAACATTTGTGCAATATTATGATAAAAGTTGGAATTTTACTCAACACAAGTCAAATTTTTGGAAGAAAAACGGAACATTTGAACAATAATATGATAAAAGTTGGAATTTTACTCAACACAAGTCAAAATTTTGGAAGAAAAAATTAACATTTGTGCAATATTATGATAAAAGTTGGAATTTTACTCAACACAAGTCAAAATTTTGGAAGAAAAACGGAACATTTGTGCAATATTATGATAAAAGTCGGAATTTTACTCAACACAAGTCAAAATTTTGGAAAAAAAAAAGAACATTTGTACAATAATATGATAAAAGTTGGAATTTTACTCAACACAAGTCAAAATTTTGGAAGAAAAAATGAACATTTGTGCAATATTATGATGAAAGTTGGAATTTTACTCAACACAAGTCCAAATTTTGGAAGAAAAACGGAACATTTGTACAATAATATGATAAAAGTTGGAATTTTACTCAACACAAGTCAAAATTTTGGAAGAAAAAATGAACATTTGTGCAATATTATGATAAAAGTTGGAATTTTACTCAACACAAGTCAAAATTTTGGAAGAAAACGGAACATTTGTCCAATATTATGATAAAAGTTGGAATTTTACTCAACACAAGTCCAAATTTTGGAAGAAAAACGGAACATTTGTACAATAATATGATAAAAGTTGGAATTTTACTCAACACAAGTCAAAATTTTGGAAGAAAAAATGAACATTTGTGCAATATTATGATAAAAGTTGGAATTTTACTCAACACAAATCAAAATTTTGGAAGAAAAACGGAACATTTGTCCAATATTATGATAAAAGTTGGAATTTTACTCAACACAAGTCAAAATTTTGGAAAAAAAACTGAACATTTGTACAATAATATGATAAAAGTTGGAATTTTACTCAACACAAGTCAAAATTTTGGAAGAAAAACTGAACATTTGTGCAATAATATGATAAAAGTTGGAATTTTACTCAACACAAGTCAAAATTTTGGAAGAAAAAATGAACATTTGTACAATAATATGATAAAAGTTGGAATTTTACTCAACACAAGTCAAAATTTTGGAAGAAAAACTGAACATTTGTGCAATATTATGATAAAAGTTGGAATTTTACTCAGTAACAGTCGCAATTTTACAAGAAAAGCTTAAGATTTTGGCAGTTTTATGAAAAGAGTCTCAATTTTACTCGACAAAAGTTCGAATTTTATAAGAAAACTTTCAACTGTTGGTAATAATATAGTAATAATCAGAATTTTACTTGGCATAAAATCTTAATTTTACTCCTAAAATGTCACTATTTGGGGGCGGTATAGCTCGGTTGGTAGAGTGGCCGTGCCAGCAACTTGAGGGTTCCGGGTTCGATCCCCGCTTCCGCCATCCTAGTCACTGCCGTTGTGTCCTTGAGCAAGACATTTTACCCACCCGCTCCCAGTGCCACCCACACTGGTTTTAATGTAAGTGCTTTGAGACACTAGAGAAAGGCGCTATATAAATATAATTCACTTCACACTTCACTATTTTACAAGAAAAAAAAATTGGCAATATTGTGATAAAAGTCTGAATTTTATATCACAAACGTCACCGTTTTGCATTAAAAAGTAATAATTTTACGAGAAACTATTGCAATATTAAAGAAAGAATATGAGAAATTGTTCCCAATTGTATAAGAAAAAAATCGGCACATATATGAGAAAAAGACTGCTTTTAGTTAATTTATTTTTTGTTTGTAATTGGTTTTCAATCTTCATTATTTACTTCAAGTTATTACAGTATGTGTCTATATATATATATATATTTTTTTTTTATTATCAATTTTGGCCAAAGGTGGCCCATTGCATTTTCTTACACACACTTTTTATTACATACATTGGCCATAGGACGAACACTTGGAATTTTTACACACACTTGTTATTTCATATGTTGACCAGATAGGAGCACTTTTAAAACACACACACAGTCAATTTGAAAAATCCCTCCTTTTTGGGACCACCCTCATTTTGATAGTTTTCACCACCAGGGGGTGCAAATAAGACATTCTCTATTAGATTAAATGTTTTTTCCGTATTAGGACCATGACTTATGTCCTAACTTGTTCACCGGTCCTCATATGGAAGGTACTTTTCCTTGTTGATGTCTCAAGAAGGGTAGAAATACAAGAACACACACACACACACACACACACACACACACACACACACACACACACACACACACACACACACACACACACACACACACACACACACACACACACACACACACAGCATGCCTAGAGAGAGTGTAGGCACACAGAACATCAGAGGGTCAATTGTGCGAGAAAATGAGAGCAGACAGTCTTGACAATTGATGTTTCAACCTTGTGTGTGAACCGCAGGTGCAGAAAAATAAAAGAAGAATCCCTGTGGGATGCAGAAACTTGCAGAGAAATTTTCCGTGAAACATTCATATTGTTGTTACTCAGCCAGCTTTTGAGGGTCTGATGGACCCGTTGCATTTTGTGGCTTTTAATGCCTCACAATCAAACACTTTTATGTTAAAAATACTGAACAGATTTTTACCTTATCCCAATAAACATCTGTTCAGTATTTTAACATACAAGTGTTTTATTGTGTTTCTGCACCTGCGGTTCCCACACAAGGTTGAAACATTGTTTGTCAAGACTGTCTGCTCTCATTTTCTCGCACAATTGACCCTCTGATGTTATGTGTACCTACACTCTGTCCTCCTCCTGTCTAGTCCTGCTGTGTGTGTGTGTGTGTGTGTTTGTGTGTTATACAGAACATCAATTTCCACACTTCTATTATCCCCGGGTCCAGTGGAAATCTTATATGTGATAGAAATGTGTAGTTGTGATCATAAAATATGTATTCTGATATACGTTCTTCACAGAAAATGAGCCAAAGTCAGTGAGTCTCAGTTTGAAAAATTAACCAATTGTATCATTTTTCTTCTAATAAAAAATGAAAACGGGAGAGCAGACTCCGTCCTAGGCTGCCCACTAGTCAGCATTGAGGAGGTGGCTGGCTGACAGAAGAATATTGATCAAGTTGATATCCATAATGTCCATTCCCTCTCACCCAATCCACAACACTGTGGACGCCGCGAGTAGCTCCTTCGGTATTAGACTGTTACATCCACAGTGCATTTGACTGTTACATCCACAGTGCATTTGACTGTTACATCCACAGTGCATTTGACTGTTACATCCACAGTGCATTTGACTGTTACATCCACAGTGCATTTGACTGTTACATCCACAGTGCATTTGACTGTTACATCCACCGTGTATTTGACTGTTACATCCACAGTGCATTTGACTGTTACATCCACAGTGCATTTGACTGTTACATCCACCGTGTATTTGACTGTTACATCCACAGTGTATTTGACTGTTACATCCACCGTGTATTTGACTGTTACATCCACAGTGCATTTGACTGTTACATCCACAGTGCATTTGACTGTTACATCCACCGTGCATTTGACTGTTACATCCACCGTGTATTTGACTGTTACATCCACCGTGTATTTGACTGTTACATCCACAGTGCATTTGACTGTTACATCCACAGTGCATTTGACTGTTACATCCACAGTGCATTTGACTGTTACATCCACCGTGCATTTGACTGTTACATCCACCGTGCATTTGACTGTTACATCCACCGTGTATTTGACTGTTACATCCACCGTGTATTTGACTGTTACATCCACCGTGTATTTGACTGTTACATCCACAGTGCATTTGACTGTTACATCCACAGTGCATTTGACTGTTACATCCACAGTGCATTTGACTGTTACATCCACAGTGCATTTGACTGTTACATCCACCGTGTATTTGACTGTTACATCCACCGTGTATTTGACTGTTACATCCACCGTGTATTTGACTGTTACATCCACAGTGCATTGACTGTTACATCCACAGTGCATTTGACTGTTACATCCACAGTGCATTTGACTGTTACATCCACAGTGCATTTGACTGTTACATCCACCGTGTATTTGACTGTTACATCCACAGTGCATTAGACTGTTACATCCACAGTGCATTTGACTGTTACATCCACAGTGCATTTGACTGTTACATCCACAGTGCATTTGACTGTTACATCCACCGTGCATTTGACTGTTACATCCACCGTGCATTTGACTGTTACATCCACCGTGTATTTGACTGTTACATCCACAGTGCATTTGACTGTTACATCCACAGTGCATTTGACTGTTACATCCACAGTGCATTTGACTGTTACATCCACAGTGCATTTGACTGTTACATCCACCGTGTATTTGACTGTTACATCCACAGTGCATTTGACTGTTACATCCACAGTGCATTTGACTGTTACATCCACCGTGCATTTGACTGTTACATCCACCGTGCATTTGACTGTTACATCCACCGTGTATTTGACTGTTACATCCACAGTGCATTTGACTGTTACATCCACAGTGCATTTGACTGTTACATCCACCGTGCATTAGACTGTTACATCCACCGTGCATTTGACTGTTACATCCACCGTGTATTTGACTGTTACATCCGCAGTAAAAGTTTCTACCCACAACCACAAGACTTCATAACGCGCCTACGTGATTACTGTGATCTTTTTGCTTGGCGTGCAATACGGATGTCGTGTTGTCCCGATACCGGTGCCCAAATTATTCAGCTACTTTTCGGTACTTTGATACTTCTTTAAAAAAAGGGTACCACAAAAAAATAGCATTAATGACTTTGTTCTAACAAAGAATCTTAGGGTACCATACCTCTAAAGCAAGGGTCTCAGACACGTGGCCCGCGGGCCAATTGCGTCCCGCTAGACGTTATTTTGCGGCCCCCACCTTAATATGAAAGTTTAATTATAGTGCAGCCCGCGAGTTTTATATGAATGGCGCTTGACGGCGTTGTGTTATTTGGGTCCAAAATGGCTCTTTCACCGTTCTGGGTTGCCTACCCCTGCGTTAGTGGATAAGCGGCAAGTGAGTGAAAGCGACAGAGACGTTGCCATGGAGACAAGGGTTTTCTTACGACACCTGTCCGTCAGTAATAACAGTCCCCGATAACCTGGACCAATTCAAATTGTTATTTTTTTTTATTGTTTAATTTGCATTGCCTCACACGATGAACACTACATATATTTCTATATGATGCCGGATAACACTCGGAGAGCCCTAACTTTTTTGCACTTGCTATCCCTGTACGTTTCCGCCGCGTTGCTCTAGGGAGGGAAAGCAGAACGACACACATTGCGGAAATAACATTATTCTCCGTGCGTCCGCTAATTAAAAATATATTCCATGCTGCGGAGTGCGCAAAAATGTTTTAGGAAATCTTTTGTCGCGCCGCAGCCTCACCCAGACTCTGCATCCAGTGGCCTCCAGGTAAAGTGAGTTTGAGACCCCTGCTCTAAAGGCTTAGTTGGCCACATGCGTGGACAGCATCTTTTAGCTCTTATTTCCAAAATTGTGTACACTACTGAATTGGGGTCTTATGGCCGCTTATGTGGACACTTACACTGCCGTCTGGTGGTGTCAGAAGAGTATAACATACAATGGAATTTGGGGGAAAAAAAGTGGAAAAATAAGAATTAGCATGTCACTAAACATGAAGTACACGTTTGTGTACTAATGGACTAAGTACATCATATCAAAAGACGATTCTTAGTTTTTATTCTAATTAGGGTCCAATAAGCCCAAATAGCAAAGAGAAAAAAAAAAAAAAAAAGCATGTAAACAAACAGCGTGGGCCTTAAGAGGTTAAACATATGTTTCTTATTGCAAGTTTGTCCTGATATGTTGAAGAGGTTCATTTAGACTACTGACGTGTATTCATAAATGGTTGATTTATATATGCTAGTCAGGTAAAGTGTTGTACCTGACAAGTTTCGGCTACCTTGCTTCTGCAGCCTTCATCAGATGCAGAAGTGGACGGTGGGCAATTGACAAATTGACAGCTAGCAATCAGTGGCGCTAGCTTCCAGCTAGAGGGCAGTGCGTTAGTTTCCACCTCGCAATTGACAAATTGACAGCTTGCGATCAGTGGCTCTAGCTTCCAGCTAGTGCGCAGTGGGTTAGTTTCCAGCTAGCGATTGACAAATTGACAGATAGTGATCAGTGGCTCTAGCTTCCAGCTAGTGCGCAGTGGGTTAGTTTCCAGCTAGCGATTGACAAATTGACAGATAGTGATCAATGGCTCTAGCTTCCAGCTAGTGGGTAGTGGGTTAGTTTCCAGCTAGTGATTGACAAAATTGACAGCTTGCGATTAGTGGAGCTAGATTCCAGCTAGAGGGCAGTGGGTTAGTTTCCAGCTAGCGATTGATAAATTGACAGCTGGCGATCAGTGGCTCTAGCTTCCAGCTAGTGCGCAGTGGGTTAGTTTCCAGCTAGCGATTGACAAATTGACAGATAGTGATCAGTGGCTCTAGCTTCCAGCTTTTGGGTAGTGGGTTAGTTTCCAGCTAGCGATTGACAAAATTGACAGCTTGCGATTAGTGGCTCTAGCTTCCAGCTAGAGGGCAGTGGGTTAGTTTCCAGCTAGCGATTGATAAATTGACAGCTGACGATCAGTGGCTCTAGCTTCCAGCTAGTGGGTAGTGGGTTAGTTTCCAGCTAGCGATTGACAAAATTGACAGCTTGCGATTAGTGGCTCTAGCTTCCAGCTAGAGGGCAGTGGGTTAGTTTCCAGCTAGCGATTGATAAATTGACAGCTGGCGATCAGTGGCTCTAGCTTCCAGCTAGTGGGTAGTGGGTTAGTTTCCAGCTAGCGATTGACAAAATTGACAGCTTGCGATTAGTGGCTCTAGCTTCCAGCTAGAGGGCAGTGGGTTAGTTTCCAGCTAGCGATTGACAAATTGACAGATAGTGATCAGTGGCTCTAGCTTCCAGCTAGTGGGTAGTGGGTTAGTTTCCAGCTAGCGATTGACAAAATTGACAGCTTGCGATTAGTGGCTCTAGCTTCCAGCTAGAGGGCAGTGGGTTAGTTTCCAGCTAGCGATTGACAAATTGACAGATAGTGATCAGTGGCTCTAGCTTCCAGCTAGTGGGTAGTGGGTTAGTTTCCAGCTAGCGATTGACAAAATTGACAGCTTGCGATTAGTGGCTCTAGCTTCCAGCTAGAGGGCAGTGGGTTAGTTTCCAGCTAGCGATTGATAAATTGACAGCTGGCGATCAGTGGCTCTAGCTTCCAGCTAGTGGGTAGTGGGTTAGTTTCCAGCTAGCGATTGACAAAATTTTCAGCTTGCGATTAGTGGCTCTAGCTTCCAGCTAGAGGGCAGTGGGTTAGTTTCCAGCTAGCGATTGATAAATTGATAGCTGGCGATCAGTGGCTCTAGCTTCCAGCTAGTGCGCAGTGGGTTAGTTTCCAGCTAGCGATTGACAAATTGACAGATAGTGATCAATGGCTCTAGCTTCCAGCTAGTGGGTAGTGGGTTAGTTTCCAGCTAGCGATTGACAAATTGACAGATAGTGATCAGTGGCTCTAGCTTCCAGCTTTTGGGCAGTGTGTTGATTTCCAGCTAGCGATTGACAAAATTGACAGCTACTGATCAGTGGAGCTAGATTCCAGCTAGGGGGCAGAGGGTTAGTTTCCGCCAAGAGATTGACAAATTGACAGATAGCGATCAGTGGCTCTAGCTTCCAGCTAGTGGGCTAGTTTCCAGCTAGCGATTGACAAAATTGACAACTACTGATCAGTGGAGCTATTTTCCAGCTTGTGGGCAGTGGGTTGATTTCCATCTAGCGACTGAGAAAATGACAGAGAGCGATCAGTGGCTCTAGCTTCCAGCTAGTGGGTTAGTTTCCACCTACCGATTAGTTTTCAGCTAGCAATTAGTTGCCAACCAGCTAGTAGCGGTGCCAGATTGTGTTCTTGTGGTGCGGGGGTCCTAAAAAAGTTGGCAAACTGCTGTTCAAAGTGGATCGTGAAGAACAACAGTCATTTTTGACAATACTGACGCGTTCCTGACGTCTATTGTAGTTGCTGTCAATGACTAACAGCTTATGGAGGTTTATGTTCATCTATTTAGCGCTGGAACTGACCCTCGGTGATTGGAGTTATCAGTTTGAGATAAGTGCGGTTAGCTATGCTCGGACAGAATGGTGGTGACAAGAGTTTTAGGGTTAGAATAAGTTCAATAAATGAAATAAACAGCGGTTCTCCTTGAAAGAGGTGCGGCGGGACACTAAGGGGAGTCAGATGGGGGTCACTTTCCCAGCCATGAAGGGAGGCCGGGACCTGAGACCTCCTCTGAGGGGGCGCCCATCTGAGGCCTAATCCTCAGGAAATACAGGCAGGTTTCAGCCTCCTCTCCGCGGCCATGGCAAGCCTTCCTGCTTCTCTGGCAGCCACCAAAGCTCCTAAATTCAAAGCATCTGGACGGGCGAGGATGGACGACCCCGGAGTCGTCTTTCCCAGAGCCGCCGCTGATGAAATTGTAGTCTTTGCACGGGAAAAATTGTTGGGGTGTGGGGGGAGTGGGGGGCGGAGAGAAAACATGGAATAAAGTAAAGCAAACAGTGTGGGGGGGGGGGGGGGGGGGCGATCAAGAGAGAGCGGGGTCGTGGTTCTAGAAAAATCTCCATGGGTTTCATTGATGTCGGACTTTCAATGCTGGGAACAACTTTCAACTCCATTTCTATACTTTTTGTACGTTAGCGCCTTTTACGCCGTTGACTCCTTAGGCTCTCATGTATACTGTAACGACTTTTGTACACACTTTATACCACATTATAAATCGAATGTAGTATGTTCAAGGGGTATAACGTATAAGAAGTAGCCACCAAAAGTACATTACACTGTACACTGCTGCTGGAATTTTAATTTTCCTGAAGGAACTCTCCTGAAGGAATCAATAAAGTACTATCTATCTATCTATTAACAAGCAGTAATAATCCTAAATAATCCTGACAATAATCCTGATAATAATCCTCATGCATTAGACTGTTACAACCACAGTGCATTAGACTGTTACAACCACAGTGTAGTAGATACATCCACGGTGCATTGGATACACCCACAGTGCATTAGATTGTTACAACCACAGTGCATTGGACTGTTACATGCACAGTGCATTATACCATTACATTCACAGTGTATTCGACTGATACGTCTCAAGTGCATTGGATACAGCCAGAGTGCATTAGGCTGTCACAGCCACAGTACATTATTTACATCCACTGTGCATTAGACTGTTACATTCACAGTGCATTAGACCGTTGAATCCACATTACACTAGACTGTTAAATCCACATTGCTTAACTGTTACATCTAAAGTGCATTAGGCTGTTACAGTTCATTAGACTGTTACACCCACAGTGCACTAGACTGTTATTGTGCATTGGACTGTTGCATTTAGAGTGCTTTAGACTATCACATTTACAGTGCATTAGACTATTAATGTGCATTAGACTGTTACCTTTACAGTGCGATAGACTGTTACTGTGCGTTAGACTGTTACAATCACAGTGCATTAGTCTGTTACTGAGCATTAGACTGTAACACACACAGCGCATTAGACTGTTACGGCGCATTAGACTGTTTTATTTAAAGTGCATTAGACTGTTACGGCGCATTAGACTGTTACATTTACAGTGCGATAGACTGTTACTGTGCGTTAGACTGTTACAATCACAGTGCATTAGTCTGTTACTGAGCATTAGACTGTAACACACACAGCGCATTAGACTGTTACGGCGCATTAGACTGTTACATTTACAGTGTATTAGACTGTTACTGTGCATTAGACTGTTTTATTTAAAGTGCATTAGACTGTTACTGTGAATTAGATTGTTACATTTACAGTGCATTAGACTGTTAGTGTGCATTAGACTGTTACCTTCACAGTGCATTACTCTTACTTTTACAGTGCATTAGACTGTTACTGTGCATTAGACTGTTACATTTACAGTGCTTTAGACTGTTACTATGTATTAGACTGTTAGTGTGCATTAGACTGTTACCTTCACAGTGCATTACTCTTACTTTTACAGTGCATTAGACTGTTACATTTACAGTGCTTTAGACTGTTACTATGTATTAGACTGTTACAGTGCATTAGGCCATTACCTTTACAGTGCATTTGACTGTTACTCTGCATTCGACTGAGACATTTACAGTGCATTAAGCTGTTACTGTGCATTAGTCTGTTACAGTGCATTACTCTTACTTTTACAGTGCATTAGACTTACTGTGAATTAGACTGTAACATTGTATTAGACTGTTACATTTACATTGTATTAGACTGTTACTGTGTATTAGACTGTTACAGTGTATCAGGCTGTTACCTTTACAGTGCATTTGACTGTTACTCTGCATTCAACTGTTACTGTGCATTAGACTGTTACTATGAATTAGACTGTTACATTTGAAGTGCATTAGACTGTTACCTTTACAGTGCATTAGACTCTTACCTTTAAAAGTGCATTAGACTGTTACTGAGCACTACACTGTCACTTTTACCGTGCATTAGACTGTTACATTAGACTGCTACCTTTACAGTGCATTAGACTCTTACCTTTAAAAGTGCATTAGACTGTTACTGAGCATTACACTGTCACTTTTACTGTGCATAGACTGTTTCTGTGCATTAGACTGTTCCCTGTACAGTGCCTTCGACTGTTGGTGCGCATTAGACTATTACATCACACTGTTACCTTTACAGTGCATTATACTGTTACCTTTAAAAGTGCATTAGACTGTTACTGAGCATTACACTGTTACATTAGACTGTTACCTTTACAGTGCATTATACTGTTACCTTTAAAAGTGCATTAGACTGTTACTGAGCATTACACTGTTACATTAGACTGTTACCTTTACAGTGCATTAGACTGTTACCTTTAAAAGTGCATTAGACGGTTACTGAGCATTACACTGTCACTTTTACTGTGCATTAGACTGTTTCTATGCATTAGACTGTTCCCTTTACAGTGCCTTCGACTTTTAGTGTGCATTAGACTGTTACAGTGCATTAGACTGTTACATTAGACTGTCACCTTTACAGTGCATTAGACTGTTACCTTTAAAAGTGCCATAGACTGTTACTGAGCATTACACTGTTACATCAGACTGTTACCTTTACAGTGCATTATACTGTTACCTTTAAAAGTGCATTAGACTGTTACTGAGCATTACACTGTTACATTAGACTGTTACCTTTACAGTGCATTAGACTGTTACCTTTAAAAGTGCCATAGACTGTTACTGAGCATTACACTGTTACATTAGACTGTTACCTTTACAGTGCATTAGACTGTTACCTTTAAAAGTGCATTAGACGGTTACTGAGCATTACACTGTCACTTTTACTGTGCATTAGACTGTTTCTATGCATTAGACTGTTCCCTTTACAGTGCCTTCGACTGATAGTGCGCATTAGACTGTTACAGTGCATTAGACTGTTACATTAGACTGTTACCTTTACAGTGCATTAGACTCTTACCTTTAAAAGTGCCATAGACTGTTACTGCGCATTACACTGTCACTTTTACTGTGCATTAGACTGTCACTGTGCATTAGACTCTTACCTTTAAAAGTGCAGTAGACTGTTACTGCGCATTACACTGTCACTTTTACTGTGCATTAGACTGTCACTGTGCATTAGACTGTTACATCCACAGCACAGGAAGGGAAATTACCACAGGTCTTTTCTACCCACAACCGTGGGTGATTTCTGTCATCTCCTTTTTTTTGGTGTGCAATTTGGGTGTTAAAATGGCTTATTTGTTTTGTTATTTGTATAATTTTCATAATGTATTGTGCTTGCATTTTACCACGCATTATTTATTACTCATTTACAGTTTTTCCAATACATTTTATTTTTGTTGCTGTATTTAAACATCTTCCCTGTAAACATATACTCTTCCTATCATGGAATGGATACAAGTCTATCCTATTTTATCCTACATAATCCTGTGATAAAAACCTAATACAAGCCCTTTATTAAATGCCTGATAATGACTACTGATAATAATCCTTTTAAAAATAATCCTAGATAATATTCCCTGATGAAAGTCCCCTTTTAAATGCCTGATATGATTATTGAAAATAGTAATCATTAATAATAATCTGGTGATAATATTTCCTAATAATAATCCCTGATAATGACCCAGTGCCATGAAAGCAAGCTGAAGGAGCAAAGAGGGTTAAATCCCGAATGGTTGTTGTCCTCACACTTGAGTGCATAAAACCTCACCTTTTTTTTCAGCTTTATTTCATATTTTCTTTAAGTCATGCTGGGATTCCTGAAATGAAAAATATTTTTTCTCCCCCAAGGAGGCTGATTTAGGATTTTGGACGGGATTTTTTCCTCCTTTTTGATCCATGACAAAGCTAAATATTTTGGATCAATATTCACTGTCAATCACTGCTGTTTCCTAGGCAACAAGGAAAGAGGCGTGTCACCAGGCGGATGTAATACCCCAACCATTGACCTGAGCTTCTGCTCTTACGCTGGCCAATCACAGTGATCAACAACAAGCTCCGCCCATTCCCCCCGAAAAACATGACATGACCTTTGACCCCAGATGCATCCTGGACCAAACACGATTCAAAACCAACTGCCGACAACTACGATGGCGTCTATAATATCTGCCCGGCGACAAGACGTGTCACATGCCCAGGAGAAATAATACAAGGACAATTCTGCTCTGTCATTCATTGCTACATTTTTCTATTAATTAAAAAATACATTTATAAAAATGATTGTTTCCAATCGCATTTGTTAACCTTTTGCAATTGGAAAAAATTGAGCAATAATTAAAAAAAAACAAGGTATAAAATGAGTAACTATAATCTAATTAAATTGGAAACTGTTTAAATAAGTACATATATAAATTTAATTATCCAAATAAAATTTTCAAATCAAAGCGTATACCCTAAAAACGATAAATTCCGTGAAAAACGCTAAAATTCCCTAAGTTCACACTTTGTGAAAAAGAAAATTATAATTAGAAATGAGCGACCACAAAAGGGACAAGCGGTAGAAAATGGATGGATGTGCATAATGTTATTTATTTATTAATTATTATTTGTGACATTGGCACATGTCAAGAAGACATTATATATATATATATATATATATATATATATATATATATATATATTATATACACACACACACACACACACACACACACACAATATAATGGTAGTATTATATCTCATAAAAATATATATACATATACATTATATATATATATATGAGATACAGTATATATATGTATCATGGTAGTAATTTGTCTCACAAAAAATTGTTTTTATAATAATACAATTATGTTATTCTTATAATATATATATATATATATACAAACCCTGTTGCCATATGGGTTGGGAAATTGTGTTAGAATGTAAATATAAACAGAATACAATGATTAGCAAATCATTTTCAACCCATATTCAGTTGAATATGCTACAAAGACAACATATTTGATGTTCAAACTCATAAACATTTTTTTTTTGTGCAAATAATCATTAACTTTAGAATTTAATGCCAGCAACACGTGACAAAAAAGTTGGGAAAGGTGGCAATATATACTGATAAAGTTGTGGGATGTTCATCAAACACTTATTTGGAACATCCCACAGGTGTGGCAACTAGTTGGGAACTGCTGGGTGCCATGATGGGGTATAAAAACAGCTTCCATGAAATGCTAAGTAAGGGACTAACAAGCATGGGCTGAGGGTCACCAATTTGTAAGCAAATTGTCGAACAGTTTTAGAACAACATTTCTCAACAAGCTATTGCAAGGAATTTTGGGATTTTACCATCTACGGTCCGTAAACTCCTCAAAAAGTTCAGAGAATCTGGAGAAATCACTGCACGTAAGCGACGATATTACGGACTTTTGATCCCTCAGGCGATACTGCATCAAAAAACGACATCAGTGTGTAAGGGATATCACCACATGGGCTCAGGAACACTTCAAAAAACCATTGTCAGTAACTACAGTTGGTCGCTACGTCTGTAAGTGCAAGTTAAAACTCTACTATGCAAAGCCAAACCCATTTATCAACAATATCCTGAAAAGCCGCCGGCTTGGCTGGGGTCGAACTCATCTGAGATGGACTGATGCAAAGTGGAAAAGTGTTCTGTGGTCTGATGAGTCCACATTTCAATTCATAATTGGAAACAGAGGACGTGGTGTCTTCCAGAACAAAGAGGAAAATAACCATTCGGATTGTTATAGGCGCAAAGTTCAAAAGCCAGCATCTGTGATGGTATGGGGGTGTATTAGTGCCCAAGGCATGGGTAACTTACACATCTGTGAAGGCACCATTAATGCTGAAAGGTCCATACTGGTTTTGGAGCAACATTTGTTGTCATCCAAGCAACGTTATCATGGACGCCCCTGCTTATTTCAGCAAGACAAGTGTTACAAAAGTGTGGCTTCATAAAAAACGAGTGCGGGTACTTTCCTGGCCCGCCTGCAGTCCAGACCTGTCTCCCATGGAAAATGTGTGGCGCATTATGAAGCGTAAAATAGGACAGCGGAGACCCCGGACTGTTGAACGACTGAAGCTCTACATAAAACAAGAATGGGAAATAATTCCACTTTCAAAGCTTCAACAATTAGTTTCCTCAGTTCCCAAACGTTTATTGAGTGTTGTTAAAAGAAAAGGTGATGTAACACAGTGGTGAGCATGCCCTTTCCCAACTACTTTGGCATGTGTTGCAGCCATGAAATTCTAAGTTAATTATTATTTGCAAAAAAAAAAAATAAAGTTTATGAGTTTGAACATCAAATATGTTGTCTTTGTAGTGCATTCAATTGAATATGGGTTGAAAAGGATTTGCAAATCATTGTATTCTGTTTATATTTACATCTAACACAATTTCCCAACTCATATGGAAACGGGGTTTGTATACATATATATATATATATATATATATGTATACACACACACACACACATATATATATACACATACATATAAATATAAGAGCGACTTATTAAAACAAGACTTTCATCCTCGGAATGTGTATATATATACATATATATATATATGTATATATATATATGTATATATATATATATATATATATATATGTATATATATATATATACTGATATATATATATATATATATATATATATATGTATATATATATATATATGTATATATATATATATATACTGATATATATATATATATATATATATATATATTTGCCCTGCGATGAGGTGACGACTTGTCCAGGGTGTAACCCGCTGCGACCCCAAAGGAAATAAGCGGCAGAAAATGGATGGATATATGATTTAGGGCTATATAAGTAAACATTGATTGATTGATTGATATATATATATATATATATATATATATATATATATATATATATATATATATATATATATATGTTATAAATGATGGAAACAAAACAAAAATAAGTCGCTTTGTCGTCATGAGAAGACAGTCAGAGTCCTCGAATGCATCACAGGCTGGCCGTAAATTGTTTTTATTGGTCTTGGTCGGGTCTTAGGGTTATAGTGAGGTTATCCCAGGCCATAGACACACACACACAAACACACACACACACACACACACACACACACACACACACACACACACACACACACACACACACACACACACACACACACACACGGAGTGGCCGTATCTCTTTGTGTACAGGGTTAATCTGGGGGTTAGATCCAAGGGTCAAGCCTGGGAGATAAAGCGGGCCCTGAAGGTTCCAGCCTCTCGGTGGATCTGCAAATCATTAAGCTGAAGGTGATTCACGGCAGCTCGTGAGGGTGCCCCCCCCCTGCCCCGGAGAACGAGGAGGACCCCCCCACAATACTGGCTTTCTGTGGTGGCGCTAAAGCTAGCGTGCTCCTGCACAGGAGAAGCGAGGAACGTGTGAAGATAAAAGAGCCTGAGCGCTGATCTCCATCAACAAGCGCATGCAAATCATGTCCTCCTCCGCCTTGGTGAGGCAGGAATTCCTTTTGAAAGGCCGACGAGGAT